>NW_022967544.1:0-387 GCF_012274545.1 Fukomys damarensis
TTAAGGGCATTTGTCCCTCTACAAGATGACACTGCTTATCTGAAAGCCAAGTGTATCCAGAATTAATATAGCTGTTTCAGATTCATTTGTGTCAGTATTAGAATGGATGAAGGTAGGGTAGGGACAAGGGGAAAAAATGAGAACCAAGACCTATCATGTAAAGGTGCAACATCCCAATGGTGAATGTAACTGTACTGTATACCTAAAATGTACCAATATACTCAATGAGGGGGAAAAAAAAGAATGGTACATCTTTCTCCAGTCCTATAGTTTTAATTTGTTTATATTCAAATTGTCTTTCTAGTGGGCAACACATGGTTAAGCCTTATTTCTTTTATCCACTCTTTTTCTTCCTGTGAGGTAACTGGCACTATTGGCATTTAGACC
>NW_022967545.1:0-224 GCF_012274545.1 Fukomys damarensis
ACAAAATAAAAATGTATAGGTCTGGGCTTATTCTTGGGAGTAAAACTTTAACTGACTGAAAATGCTTTTAGAATGAAGCCATAATGCACTGATCATCCATCTTCCAGACTGCACTTTTCACTAACTAATAAGAACCAATTCTCATAACCAGCAAAATGTGCGATTAGTATTTAATAATATTTTTATTTGTAAATATAAGAGAATGATGTAGGCCACCAGATTTT
>NW_022967546.1:0-1979 GCF_012274545.1 Fukomys damarensis
ATAATAAACAGAAATCAACAGGAAACAAATGAGTGGAAGTAAAGTAAGTATTAAAATATGCTTTTATATGCACTAATTTTTTCAAAAACAGAATTTTAACAATCCGTGAGCTAGGTTAGAAGATGAGTATTATTTTACGCATTACACTCTTTTTCCTGTTTGAAATTTCCATAATAAAGCATTTTCTAAAGGAACTATAATCATAAAATAATAAAATGAAGGTTTGCTTTGAGTAAATACAAAGCAGACAAGCTTCCTTGATCTTACAAATAATGCCTGATGTGTATTCAGGAAAGAAATATTTATTTGGGGCCATTCATTCACTCGGATTGGTTGCTCCCTGGTTTATGCCAATCTCCATTTCCATAATAGAAAAGCAAAGAATTTAGAGATCCACACAGGGGAACAGAAGGAAGCTAGGAAAATTAGGCCAGCTTAAAGACACTCGCCCAGAGTGGCTGGGCCTCCATATTTCCGTTGCAGTTTATTAGGAGATGGAAATGTCTTCATACCCTAAACCCACCTGGGTTCTGCTTCAACACAGGCATCAAGCCACAAGCCTGAGGCTGCCCCTGCCCACTGCATCTACCCCCTTTCTCTGCACACAGTCTGCGCTCTAGATGTCTGAGACCCATTGCTGCCCTGCCCAGAAGCCTGATAAGACAGCCCCAACTCACGTCAGTCATTCATGCACTCACCGTTCAATCCTTAACAATCTCAGCGGGAGGAAAAGCCAGCTATGAAATAGCCTGAATAAGCCACCTCCTCTGTGGCTGAACTGGGATGAATGTGTAGGAGGAAGCCCTAAACTTTATACACAAACCCCTCGCAGTATTTCTGTCACATTGTTACTGTAAGCAGTGATGCAATGAATGACCCTGTACAACACAGCTTCCCACTCATGCAGGAACATCTGTAGTCTATGTCCCTAGAAATGGGCTCCTTAAACATTTAATTGTATGTTTGGTTGATTTTCTTATAACTCGCTATAGCTTTTGTAGAACAGGGCATAAATTTGTCTAATTTGCCCAACGATAAAATACAATAAATATGTACTTAATTCCTCCTTTACTCCTTTAGCAAATATTTATTAAACACCTGCTGCACGCCAGTCCTGAGTGCTGGGGATGCCAGGGAAATGCCTGGCTCTCCTGGATCTTCCTTGCCAGTGTGGGAGCCAGAGGCCATTAACGAGTCAGCAAATCTGTGGGGTGCTGTAGAAAAACACCAAAAAGAAGACTAACACAAAAAAGGATAGGGCCAAGGAGTTAGCATTTAAAATAAACCACTATCAAAGAAATCAGTGGAGAAAGTCATTCTGGTGAGGATACTTCCTTGCAACGACAGTAACTGTGAAATTTTAAACACCTCAGGTGTCTGAGGAGGAGGAGAGAGTCCGGGTTCCTCTGCATGACTAAAGCTTCTGAGTTTGCAATGAGAGAAAGAACAGTACCTGGGGGACCAGTGTGACCTGGAACCTTCTCTGAAGGAGAAAGTGGTACCCAAAACAAACAGACATGAATGACATGGGGTCACAGTGGAAATCCAGCCAGGCAGACACCGGTGCACTAACGGTCATCAAGAGCATGAAGCTCACTTGCTCACCCTGATCTGAAAACTTCTGTACAATCAGTTTTCCAACAAAAATCGTTTTGATGCTGATAGCACAAGAAAAAGGGGGAAAAAAAACCTCCTCCACCATTTGCTTTCCCCGAAGGAAGACTATTCTAGCTGAGGAATCAGCAAAATGAAACTCAACATCACTTCTTCCAACAGGAGAATTTGTCAGCAGAAAATGAAAACCTCTTACGCTAAGTGTGGACTTTAAGCTCAGAAATAACAGTGATCTATTACCACTGCGGGTCTGACTGCTGAAAATGAAGCTTGCAAGGTTAATGTGTATCTGGTAGCAACCGGAATGAAGGGCAACTCATCCTAACAGTACTTCACTGGAACACACACACACGGGATGGGACATT
>NW_022967547.1:0-215 GCF_012274545.1 Fukomys damarensis
GTTTGTGTGCACTCATAGCAGTTAGGGACTCTGTTAGGCCTTAATGGCTTTTCCGGTTCAAGGAAATCACAACACTGTTTCAATCTCTGCAAATCAGAGATGTACAAGCAAAAGGGCATACAGTTGTACTCCATTTAAGATGTGGATTTAAGTGGTAACCTCACAGAGTTTCAGCACCTTTCTCTGTGGAATACTTCATATTCAGAAAACACATT
>NW_022967548.1:0-209 GCF_012274545.1 Fukomys damarensis
ATGGTAGGGTAAAGCTGCTCTTTTTATGATGATGGAAAGTAGACCACAGAGGAAGAATACCAACAAGAGATATATCCTCCAGAGCCATGTCCATGTGGCTCCCCTTGTCCAACTGAGTCCTGCCTCCTAACTATATATTTAGCTACGAACATCAGTGCATTAATCTAGACAATATACTGTCCTGGTTCCAGGATCCAGTCCCCTCTCCA
>NW_022967549.1:0-268 GCF_012274545.1 Fukomys damarensis
CATGGCTCCTCCCTCCAGCACCTCCTGTTCCTGTCGCTATCTTCTTCCAGACCTGCCACTTCATGGCCATCTTCTCCACTGCTGTCTCCCCCTCCTTTGCCGCCATCTTCTCCTCCACACTCTACCTCTCTCCTCCAGATGTCCTTTCCATCTCTCCCAAGCCTCCTTCTCTACATCCTGCTCCGCTCCTTCCTCTCCATGAAGTAGGTGGAGCTGAGGGACTCATCAGTGTTCGTGTACCTTTTACCCTTTCTGACTTGTCTCTTAT
>NW_022967550.1:0-200 GCF_012274545.1 Fukomys damarensis
CTCCAGGATCACGAAGCACAGATGAGAGAAAGGGTCACAATCACAGGAACTGAGCAGAGCAGCCGGTGTGACACAATTAGGGTTGAAACAAGTTGCTATCAGGGCCCAGCTTTAAATTCCACTTACAGCAATTATTTTGAAATGTGTAGTGTTTGAATAGCTCTTTCCTAATGCCAATTACTGTTCCACTCACAATTTAG
>NW_022967551.1:0-248 GCF_012274545.1 Fukomys damarensis
CGTCAGATGCCGGAGAACATCATGAGACCTTGAAGCACGTCGCAGCGCGACCCTGCCGCGTCCGACACCACCGGCGCCACAGACTCAGGTCGTATACCAGGACTCTTTTCCGCAATGACTCTAGCCTAGCCTTGGTGCCAGCCCGATTACCTTGGGCTGGCATACTGCTTATATTCCTTTGACTACCGCTATGCTTATTATGCTTATTTTCATATTCTCTTGTATGTGTGTGTTTGATGATATAATAA
>NW_022967552.1:0-231 GCF_012274545.1 Fukomys damarensis
CGTGACTGATGAAAATGCCATCCTGCTTTGTGCATGTCCTAGGCAAGACTTCGCCCAGACTGAGGTGGCCTCGTGTTCCTCAAGCTGGGGACGAAGCAGGGAGCTGAGTGTCACCGTCCACAAGTGGGTGAGCCCTGTCTGTCCTGGACGATGCTCATGGCCTTGGTACCGTGAACATTAACTCTGCAGACTTCTTTGTGTACTCAGGGGGTGTCTGGTCTTTGTGAATCT
>NW_022967553.1:0-343 GCF_012274545.1 Fukomys damarensis
TTCAGTGTGAGGAAGGATGTAGGAGTATAAGTCCCTCCTCTCGAGTCAGGGTTCCTCTTTGTGTTGGGGATAGGATTTCAGTGAGTGATAGGCTGGCAGGATCTCTCCCTGGCTATTGGGGTGTGGGCTTCCTAGTTAGTAGCGGCATGAGATTGCGCCTTAGGTTTAGCCAGAGTGCCGGATTTCAAGGACAGCCTCCTGAGGAGTTAGGAATCAGGTGGTGGCTTAGGGTTAGGGTTAGGCTTGGTGAGCGTGATCCACAAGAAATTCGCCTAGCGGCTAGTTTGCATGTCAGCGGGAAGGTGAGGGCAGTGTCTTTCATGAAGGTGGGATGAACTGTGTA
>NW_022967554.1:0-596 GCF_012274545.1 Fukomys damarensis
AATCAAAGCACTTCCTACTAAAGTAATGACTTTAATGGATATTTTTGTATCATAAATTATATTACTTTCAGCATATTATACAGCTAAATATAGACTTAGAAGTAGGGATGATCAGTGAATTTGCAACCACAGTGACCTTCATTTCCAAATTTGCTGAGTATATAAGACAACCATTTTCCTATACTTAACCTGAATCTAAAACATTTTGATTCATATATCAAGTCTTTCTACAAGTTATTTTTATATCTTTACATTTTAAGTCTTCAATTTAAATCTTTAAATATCAACAAATACCCCACACACCCTAAAGCTGGCATTTTGGCTGATTGCCAAGCATGGATAGTGCTGAAAGATGATATGGATTTCTTACAGGTAAATAAATGTGAAACCCTGACACCTTGGATTGACTGTTTATTCAACTGAAGGTGATGGTAGAAACAGAGCAAGTAAACCAAAATTACTCACTAGCTGGTTGCTTAACCACACAAGTTCTGTTTCCATACCACAAATTATAAGTAATAACTTTAGAGAGTAAAGTTTTCTCAAAAGGTAAATGAAAATCAACAAGTCAGATTCATTAACAAAAGCCAGTCTTA
>NW_022967555.1:0-533 GCF_012274545.1 Fukomys damarensis
ATATATAAAACAACATAGATGAATTCAAAATCAAAACATTGGAGATTTTAGATAAAAAATACCTATGTTATAGTTCTATTTATATGAAGTCCAAGAACAGAAAATATTGATTTATACTAATAGAAATCAGAAAAACTAGTTTCTTCTGGGGGTGATTACATGGAACATGAAGGATCCTTCCTTCTGAGATGATGGAAGTAGTTTACTTTTCACCTTGGGTAGTAGTACTCATATTACTGAGTACATAAAATTACCAAGCCTACTGAACTGCAAACATAAAAGCTATATAGTATATTACTTATTAATTAAGCATTACTTTTTTAAAGTGAAAGAAAACATTTAATGAGATTGAAATCAAGAATATTTGTTCTCTTGTAGCATTCTGTTGATCTTTCTTAAGTGCACAACCTTTCCTTTACCGTACAACAAATCTAATATTTATAGTCTTCTGAAGAACAAATACGGTAGGTCAGAAAGGTAACTTGAATTAATACTGTGTTGGTCAGGTTTCCATTGCTCTGAAAAAATACCTG
>NW_022967556.1:0-252 GCF_012274545.1 Fukomys damarensis
TCAAACTGAATCTATCCCCAAATATACAGAGTTCTGGAGGCTTGTGTGCACTCAGAGCTACTTCGCATTCTCTTAGGCCTGAAGGGCTTCTCTGGTAAAAATGCCTCACAACAGTGTTTCAATCGCTGCCACGCAGAGACCTATAAACAAAAGGAATACAGTTGTACTCCACATAAGAAGTGGACTTCACTGATGAATTCACAGAGTTGCAGCACCTTTCTCTGTGGAGTGCTTCACATTCATGAAAGTGAC
>NW_022967557.1:0-289 GCF_012274545.1 Fukomys damarensis
TTACAATTTATTTTTGGCATTTTCCTTTACTTCAATAGCAGAAAATAATGAGAAACAAAAGGATAAAATATTTAAACAACATACCTTTATTTATGTATTTGTTTAGTTAGTCATACTAGAGATTGAACTCTGGCTGGGCCTTTGCACTGAGCTACATCCTTAACAATTTCTTAAATTTAGTTGAATTTTTCTAAATTTTGAGACAGGTTCTTGCTAAATCACTAAATTGTCCAGGCTAGACTCCAATTTAAGACCCTCCTTCCTCGGTCTTTTACAGTGATGGGATTGT
>NW_022967558.1:0-1207 GCF_012274545.1 Fukomys damarensis
AATATAATCAAACAGATAAAACACAAATATTGGTGAGGAAGTGGAGAAAAATGAATACTTATATACTGTTGGTGGGAATGTAAATTAAAGAAAACCACTATGAAAATCATTATGGAGTATTTCATAAAATTCCCTATGACCCAGCAATCCCATTTCTGGGTATGTAAACAAAAGATTTTCAGTACATCACAGAGACATCTGCAATCCTGTGACCATTACAAAACCACTGGTTTTAAATCTCAGTTCACTTGTTCAGAGGACTCTTGGGTCTTTCACAGCAGAATGCATTGCTATTGACTCTGGGTCAGGAAACAAAGTTAGTAACAACACCAAAAATGATACATGATGCTTTCGCTCACCCCAAAAGTTGGTGCTTGAAAGAAACAAAATTGTATAAAGTATAAATTTTAATCAAATCAATTTACTCATCAAATATGAATGATTGATGAGTAAGACATATAAACTGCATACCTTACATAGAAAAGATTATACTCAATTTCCTTGAATGGATTTCCTACATTTCTCGAATGAGCCCAACAAACACATACAGCAGGCTTGTTTTTTCAAATCTACATCTGATGGGATTCTAGTCCATCTCCCTGTCTCTCCTCCTGTCTTTTCCTCTCTTGATAAAGGTAAAACAAGAACATAAAAAGCAAATTTGCCCTGTGGATCTTTTTGCTAATACCGGTGATAGAAATCTATGAAAGTTAACAGAAAGTAATAAACTATTGCTGAAATAGTCTCCATGGTGATCTGAAGAATGAAGTTCAGAGCATTTGACAAATATCTCTGCTCCTTCAAATAAGATGACTATTAATAAATTGTACCAGTAAAATACTAATGTTCTTTCCTATGATCTTAACAAGTAATTTAAATTGGAAATAACTGAGACCTTGGAAAATAGGACCTCCTGAAACTGGACATTAAATCCAAGTCAAATCCAATTCCTTTAATTGATAGATTCAAGGACATAGAAGCCATTGGTTTTCCTGGTTTTCTCTGCTTTTGATAATGAGATAAAATTTTTATTTAGTAAATTTCAGGTTCTTTTTTTTTATCCTTCCCTTTCTTACCCCAAGTTTTAGTCTTTCTTCTTTGAGTAAGGGATTTTTTGAAACTCTGTAATTCAGCCAAAAAAATACTTTTGGTAACAATCAGGATCTCAGAGGTTAATACATCAGAGACTGGACGCATCTCACCATAC
>NW_022967559.1:0-1521 GCF_012274545.1 Fukomys damarensis
ACACACGTTATGTACATGTGCAAATTGTACAAAGTGCTAGCATATGCATACACATCATGTACACTCACGCACATATCCTTGAACCTTTTGAAAGCAGGTTGCACAAATCATGGCAACTCACACCTGAACACTTTGATATTTGCCGCCTAAGGGGAGAAATTATTTTCCTAATATAACCTATGTACAATTTTAATAAAAATACTCATATTGTTGCAATCATACCAAATATATACTGCATCAGCTAGATTTCTCACTGCTTGGATCAAATACCTGACATCTACAACTCAGAGGAGGAGATGTCTATGTAGGCTTATGGTTTTGGAGGGTTCAGTCCATGCTTGGTCAGTTACAAAGCAGGAACATCAGGTCAAAAGGCCATGGCAGAGCAAAGTTGTTTAACTCATGGCAATGAGGAAGCAGAGGAGAAGGAAAGAGTTCTAGTGAGAGATATTTCTTCTAAAATCATACCCTCAGAGACCCACCACAACTAGGGAGCCAAGGGCCTAGGTAGCCATTCTTGAGCAAGGAGCTCAAGAGCTCTCTTCTCAAATGAAAGATTGACACTTTTGCAATGAATGTAGTCCTGCTGATTTCTGAGATGTTCTCAAGGTATCTTCTTGTCCTGGTTCAAGAAAACTGGTGTCCTTTAAAATGAGTTAATCTTTTCACCAAATATACCTCCATTGGCCCCAAATTTATATGTACTTATTTTCTGCCAATATGTAAGTTTTTCAAAATTGTATACCTTGCTTTTTGCTCCCATTCTTACTATAAACATGGCTAAAAGCTGCAATATCCATGCTACAGCCTGAACCCTGGGCTGCCTTGAAATTCCCTCCACCAGACTATTAGTCTGTCAACTTTTTAATTGTATTTTTGAGACAGGGTGTCATTATGCATTGCAGGCTGGCTCTGAACTCACCCCTATATAGCTGAGGCCAACTTTGAACTCATGGAGATCTTCCTGCCTTAGCCTCCCGAATGCTGGGATTATAGGTGTGCACTACCATGCCCAGCAGTCTGTCAACTTTAAACTCAGTCTTATATAGTCTTAAAATTTGAATAAAAGGTAGATAAAACTTTTTGTCAGAGTGTAACATGCAGTAATACCTTGGTTAATGCATGCTTTTGTCTGCAAACAATGGCCACCTTTCCCACACAATCACAAATGCAGTCATCTTCCCCCAAATCATAAAACAAATTAAGTTCATCAACCAAGGTACCACTGTATATGGCTGCCTATCCAATTCACAACAGAGTCTTGGTTCCCATCTGAAATCTCCTGAGCTTGGCCTTTACTGTTCAAATCTCTATGAACATTGTGGTCTTCTGAGCTCAGCCATAGGAATCTATCAGGCTCTGCTTATAGCACTGTAGAACTTCTCTAGCCAACATCTTCAAACTTGATGGGAAGTCTCCTGCAAATCAGTTCTGAAGACTTCAGAACCACACGGTTGGGTATAATCAGAGCAATGATCCTACTTTCCTGCTACCAATTTTCTGTATTAGTCAGCTTTCCCA
>NW_022967560.1:0-257 GCF_012274545.1 Fukomys damarensis
CTGGCGAGAATGCCAGATCTCCTGGTGGAGACTGGGGTTAAGGCTGTGCTCCTGGAACTCCGGAGAGTTACAGCTCTGGAGGGAAATCCTTATCCCCGTGAGCTCTGAGCACAGCTTCAGTCACCCGGTCTCATAGCCACAACTTGTCTTTACCTGAAACGGCTCCCGGTCAGAAATACGAAATGCAGAGATCGCAGTCTTGCTATGACTGTTCTCTGGGCACTTCATGAATCTGCCTAAGTGCTCTGTGGCCTCCT
>NW_022967561.1:0-241 GCF_012274545.1 Fukomys damarensis
TCACTCTGCAGAGAATCTGTTCCCATTGGGGGGACAGCTTTGTGCAGGGCGACCAGACCCCCATGGGCCCTCTGGGAAGATGCGGCCTGTGTGACCCGCATACACAGCATTGCCACAGTAACACGGTCTGCGGGGCACCTTCCCCACATGGGCAGCCACCGACTCCGTCTCGTCAGGAAGCCGCCGGAGAGGAGGACAGGACAAGCTCAGGGCTTCACATGGGCACAGTGCACCCCAGCTC
>NW_022967562.1:0-205 GCF_012274545.1 Fukomys damarensis
ACATCAGGTTTGTTTGAAGATGAGAGCAACAAGTCTGTTCACAACATCATTTGGTTTATTACAGTATGAATAAGGACCTGATGGCTGAATTCCAGGATAAATTTATAAATTGAAAGCCTAATAAATCTTTGCATCTGCAAGGGTGTACATTTTATACTATATTTTGATCCATTGCTTTTCCATAAGTCATTTATGGATTACCATG
>NW_022967563.1:0-608 GCF_012274545.1 Fukomys damarensis
GCTCTCAGGTCTGCTTGTTCCTAAAGCTCAAGCTTCTTCCCTGCCCTCAGCTTGCTTCCCTTCTAGGGAGGAGGGGGATCGGGGCCTTAGGTGGGCGAGGTTCTGCTGAACTCACTGGAATGCACGCAGGGTGCGAACAGGGCACTGCCTCTGATCTTGGTGCTTTGTCCTCAGAGGGTGTCTGCTTGGTCCAGTAAAGCTAGAAAAGGAGAATTCTCACTAAAGCCCTTTAATCTTGACCTCCCCTTCCCTCCGGCTTGTTGGGACATTGTCAAACACTGCGACATAATTTATGTCCCTGATCCCCAGGTAATATATCAGCAGGAGCCTTTTACATCGGCCTGCATATTCCTAAGGATGCTTTCCAAGCAGGCATCAAAGAGCGGTCTGCAGAGGGTCAGAAAAGCTCCCTCGGCTACAGCAGGAAAAAGGGCCCAGTTATAATCAAATCGAAAAGATTCTTATCCGGGACTCCAGCGCTGGAGGTGGGGTTTGGAGCCTGGCTGCAAGAAACTCTGATTCGCCTGGAAACAAGGCAGGGTCACGTGTAACCCACCCCCCCCCGCCCCACCCCGACTGGCAGCACAGTTGGAGTCGCAGGCACCAAA
>NW_022967564.1:0-226 GCF_012274545.1 Fukomys damarensis
AACATAGTGTGGTCACTCCAAAAATGTTGAATGAAAAGGTAAGTGAATAAATGAATAAATAGACGAGGAGCATGAAGCACATCATAATACATACTTTTAGCTTCTCTGAATGCATGGGTACAGAGTTAGAGGATGTCAGGAACAGGAGAGTTGATAACAGGAGGGGAGCCATGAGATATTTGGAGGAGGGACTATCATTAAGTAATACAAGAAAACCCAGAGGGTG
>NW_022967565.1:0-491 GCF_012274545.1 Fukomys damarensis
GTCGCCCCTGCCCCAGCCCCGACCCTGGGGGCCGGCCCCCTCCCGCTGCCGCCTCCGCCCTTCTTGCGCGCTCCTTTCCTCCCTCCGCCTGCTGTAATAATATTTGGATATTGTTTAATTTTTTTTAGAGGAGTTAGAGGAACCGGAGTTCTGGAGACGCAGAGGCGCACGGGTGAGTCGTTGGAGATCCGAGCCGGCCCTGCCAGAGGATCGCGGCGCTCCGGAGGGCTGGGCGGCGGGCGCTGGTCCTTTGCTTGGCTGGAGAAAAGTGAATTGGGCTGGCTGTCTTCCAGCTCTCCTGTCCTCCCTAAAGACGGAGAGGTCAGAGGGCGCCTCCACAATACGACTTTTCTAGCGGAAACGCCAGAATCTGGATGGAATGTGAAGGTCCAACTTTCATTTCTAACGTTGACTACCCCTCCGCAGTCCGCTTTCTTGGTTCTGTATTAACTGAGAAACGAGTAATTAAATAGAAGCGCAGGGATGGCACA
>NW_022967566.1:0-322 GCF_012274545.1 Fukomys damarensis
GCAGTTTTGGTAGTATGGCCATTTTCACTATGTTGATTCTTCCTAGCCAGGAGCAAGGGATATCTTTCCATTCTCTTATATCCTCTTCGATGTCTTTTTTCAGAGTGCTGTAGTTTTCAGTGTAGAGGTATTTTGCTTCTTTTGTTCGGTTGATTCCTAGATACTTCATTTTTTTGGATGCTATTGTGGAAGGAAGTGTTTTCCTAATTTCTCTCTCGGTGATTCTGTTATCTGTGCACAAGAAGGCTATTAATTTTTCTGTGTTGACCTTGCATCCAGCTACTCTGCTAAAAGTGTCAATTAAGTCTAGAAGTCTTTTGGT
>NW_022967567.1:0-511 GCF_012274545.1 Fukomys damarensis
AAGTTATCCCAATTTACTGTGTTGAATTGGCATTGTACAGAAATTAACAGCCATATTGGTCTAAAAAGTTTTTTTTTTTTTTCCATTTCTACAGGGGTAATGCACTGTATTAAATATGTAAGGTCATATCTACATGGGTTTGATTACAAAAACTAATAAAGTATTCTCTAAAAAATGAAAAAAAGAGAATAAGACTACAAGACCACGAAGCAAATTAAATATGTTCAAGGACCATTTTCATCTTCAGAATTAAGGATTATTTTAATCTTAGATCATTGCCTTTTCGCTTTTACTTTCCTTTTTAGTTTTATTTTAGGATTCCCTATTTTTAATGTTCATATAGAGATTTCTTATCTCAGGACATTAGTTATGGGTATGAGACCCTGCATCACACACATATATAAATGTCAGATCCTGGGCAGGGGATTTAGCTCAGTGGTTCCCCCGCCTGCTTTGCAAGCACAAGGACCCGAGTTCGATCCCCGGTACTACAGAAAAAAAAAAAAAAAAA
>NW_022967568.1:0-220 GCF_012274545.1 Fukomys damarensis
GCACTTTTAGCAGAGAAGCCCTTCAGGCCTAAGAGAGTGTCTAGCAGCTCCGAGTGCACCCAAGCCTCCAGAACTCTGTATACTTGGGGATAGGCTCAGATTGACGTTAGAACACAAATGCACTTTGCAGTGGGCTTCTGCGGTTTTAAGTGCAGTATTCCCCAGGAAACAGCTTCTCTTGCCTCTTAGCCATTTAAAGCGAAAGCGGTCAGTTTCATGA
>NW_022967569.1:0-339 GCF_012274545.1 Fukomys damarensis
CAAGGGAGGATATTTTATTTTTAAAAATATTAAATTATTTTATTAATGGTAAGTTAAGCTATCCTAAGAGATACAAGCTGACTTATTACTATTTAATATAAAAAATTTTAAATAGCTAGTTTCTTATTTATTATTAATTTATTGGTACAGTTGAGATATACATACTGACCACATATATCATATGTACCTGGCATTTTTACACGGACATGATATATCTTGATCCCTCTTTTCTTTCCTCCCCCCGACTCCAAACCTTCTTCCACCCCTTATTTACATAGCTTTGCTTTCAATTTATCATTCTTTTCTCATTCTTCTTCTTTCTTCCTTCCTTCCCCCTCA
>NW_022967570.1:0-288 GCF_012274545.1 Fukomys damarensis
ACACCCACATTCTACATCCACACACGGTTGTGCAAAAAGCTCCATTTTCAGAAAGAGATTGAGAGAAAATCGGGTTAGACTTTTTATGCTTAGAATGTTCCTTATTTATAGAAGACAAGTTTTTTAGAGATCTGTATTTGTTTAATGGAGGACAGTTTGAGTTTGAGTAATAAAAAGATGCATGGTAAGAATACAGACCCTATAAAAGTTTTATGAAATTGATGCCTCTACTGAATTTCCTTTCCAGAGGTTTACCAGGAAGTTCATGTAAACCTTAGCTTTACTAGA
>NW_022967571.1:0-204 GCF_012274545.1 Fukomys damarensis
TCTGTCTGTCTGTCTGTCTGTCTATCTATCTATCTATCTTAGTGATTACTAGAGAAACAAATAGAATAAAAGATATACAAATATATAAGAATTTACAAAACTGGCTTACCATGGCCAGCCACAGAGTCAAATGTGAAAGAGTGCAGAGGGTCTGCCGGCACACTGGAGATCTGAAAGGTCCAGTGGAAGGCCTGAAGCTCACTG
>NW_022967572.1:0-251 GCF_012274545.1 Fukomys damarensis
TGTCTCTTGTGCAAGCTGAAAGCCAAGTGTGAGAGAAGCCGTATGAACCTTAGTATGAGAGACCTACACTTTGCCACTGTTGCAGTTACTTTCCTCATTGCTGAGAAAAAAACATCCAACAAGCCAGGCCTGGTGGTGCACGCCTGTAATCCCCGCACTCAGGAGGCTACGGCAGGAGGATCGCTGGGAGTTCTAGACCAGCCTGGCCTACATAGTGAGTTTCAGGTCAGTGTCAGCTACATAGTGAGACC
>NW_022967573.1:0-706 GCF_012274545.1 Fukomys damarensis
GGGGGGGTAGGGCTTCAATTGGCCTCAAGGGAATCATGATGATATTTTTTCTAAACACAAATGATTATTACCTAATAGAAACTTTTATTATATCTCTTGAAGCCATATAGAGAGATAAGGTTTCTCTAATACAAAGAACAAAGAACCAATAATTATTATATAAGGGTCGCCCATATAGGACAGAAAAGAGTAAAAACGAGCCTATTAAATTGAGAAGGAATTTTCAGTATGATGACTTTCACTAAACTCCAGGAGAGAAAAATCTTTCCAGAAGGAATAATAATACATAAACAGTGTTGAATGCCAGAGAGACAAAGGACAAGGGAAAAGACAAGCCATTGCCTCTGGCCATGTGGCAGTTATAGTTTCTGCTGATTCAGCAAGGACAATTTCAATGTGGTATGTTGACTAGGTGTTATATAAATAATCAACCTACCTGTTCACAATGGGTTGGTTTTCCTTAAAATCTTAGGTTAAAAAATGGAACTTGAAAGAATAAAATAAAAATACATTATGTTGATTGCTACAGTGTTATTTTTAAGAAGCTCAGGTAGATCTTTAACTTCCATGAGACAAATGCCCACAGATAATCTCCTTCCTCTGATATAATTAATTCCTGCATTCAATTTCAATAGTTATATTTTTTAGAATTTAAAACCTTCTTAGAATTGAAGCATGAAAAATGTAATACTAAATGCTAACCAAT
>NW_022967574.1:0-1021 GCF_012274545.1 Fukomys damarensis
TGTGTGTGTGTGTGTGTGTATAAATGTATGTATATATATGTATGTGTGTGTGTGTGTGTGTGTATAACAAACTAGTAAAAAGGCCATCATGAGTAAAAACTATTGGAAACTATTATGTTTAATCTTTGTCTTCAATATTGAACCTTAAAAACCTTGACTCATACTCAGAAGTCCTTTTGTTTCTTTTGCTATCAGACCCTTAATTCTGTGTTTAGTTGCCCCCCTCACCAAGTTCTATTACTAAGTTTGGGCTCATAATTTTTCCATTTATTTTATGAGTGCATCATGTTTTCCCGAACCTTCAAATATCTTCCTTCTCGGGAACCCATCTGTTCCAACTAAATGTATTTATCCCTCTACTCTCTCCATATATAAGTATTCTAAGTATTTCAGACAAATAGTTATAATGATTCTTACACATAAACATTTTTAAAATCCTCCTTTCCCCATATCTTGTGGCATCTCCCATTTTTACTGGGCAATGCTTTGTGGTTCTCTGCAGCACGTTTATACAAAACCAATTAGTGCATATCGGAAATAAACCAGTCATTATTTGAAGAGGTAAAGATCTCAAAAAAGACACACCAAACATAGATCTTGAGTTTAAAAGTAAAAACAGTAAGATGGTATCCAAGTTCAGAATCTCAGGCACCAGAGTAAAATCTGAAGTGGAAAGATAAATTAGATCACCAGGGTTTGATAAGTGAGATCATATCAAGAAAAGTAGAAAGACAAGGAAATATTATAACTCCTTCTTATAAGAGTCTTTGCCACTGGATCCCTTCTTATCCCTAGAACTTTACAATGATTCTGGAATTAATTTCAATTAAAAATGTTAGCATTCATGTTATTCTATTTCAGCAACACTTTCAGCATTACAAAAGTAGCAAAAAAAGATGTTAGGGAAATTACCCTTTGCGGTTAAATGAAGAAAGGTGCGTCAATGACATGGTGTCCTTGACTGAACTGAGTGAAATGTACTATCCTCATTTACACAAAACAAAATAAATATGACAAAGAG
>NW_022967575.1:0-406 GCF_012274545.1 Fukomys damarensis
TGGGAAGGTTATGTTCAATAAACTAAGATTGTTGGCAAGTTAGTTATTAGCATTCATATCTATAACCTCATATGGGTATTTGCACTCACAAACATGTGTTAGACATTGGGGAAGCAAAGAAAGATGAGTAAAACACATATTCTCTACTCCAGAACTTCAAAGATAGCTACACCATGATGTGATAAGGGGTATTATAGAGTAATAGAAAATAAATAGAAAAGAACAGCCTTTTCCTCCTAAGAAAACAAAGACTTCTTCTTCTTCTTCAAAAAAGTAATATCTAGCTGGATCTTCTCAGGTGCAAAAAGAAGGGAAAGACATGCCAGTCAGGAGAACAGCATGAAAAAAGACCACAGCATGTTCATGAAATGTTAAATGATTTAGTGGGGCTGGAACTTAGTGTGTG
>NW_022967576.1:0-2485 GCF_012274545.1 Fukomys damarensis
AAATGCTATTACGTCTTGGTGTGGAAAATGGAGATGCTAATTCAGCCTTATCCACAATTTTCCTGAGGAATGAATTCCCTTATAAAGTGAATTGTGATTTTACTTTGTATTGAATGATAAAATTATTTGTAATAAGTCCTTAAATGATTTTTTTCACTTGCTGGTTTCATAAAGTATAAATGAAAGGGTATAAAACTGGGGAAACTGAGGTATTGAGCACTGAAACTCCTTTCATTAAAGACAACCTCTGTTTGGCTGAAGGTTTCATGTACATAAAGATGCAGCTGCCATATGAGATGAGAGGACAATCATGTGAGAAGAACATCTGGAAAAAGCCTTTTTTCTCTGGTTGGCAGAAGGTATTTTTAAAATTGTTAGGTTAATTTGTGTGTATGATAGGATCACCAAAGCCCAAGTGAGCAAGAGAGTCAGCAAAGCTAAGACAAAACTAACTTATCATTTCCAACAAAGGTGTATCTATGCAAGAGATTTGCAGTGTAGGAGCAGTATCACAGTAGAAATGATCAATGATATTGGAGTCACAGAAATCGAGGCTCAAACCTAAGACAAGTCCTGGAAAAATATTAATGAAACCAGCACTCCAAGAGCTAAGAACCAGCCATGTGCAAGTTTTTGAGCTCAAGATGGTTGTATAATGCAGAGGCTTACACATGGCCACATAACGGTCGTATGACATGACAGCCAGCAGGTAACATTCTGATGCACCCAGAAGGAAGGCCAAAAATAACTGAGTTGAACATCAGTTGTAAGAAATGATTTTGTCACCAGTTACCATGCTAACAAGCAGTTTGGGAATACAAATTGTGGTATAAAAAAATTTCTCAAAAGGAAAAATTTTGGAGAAAGCAAGGAGTCTTGAGATGAGAATCCAGTAGAGTGAGGGTAATGATAGTCAGGTTGCCTGAGATGCTTAGAAAGTAGGTAAGAAAATAAAGTAAGGAATAAAATAAACAGAATAATTTTCCACTTTGGGTCCTCTGTCAATCCTACTAAGATAAACACTGTCACTTTTGTGTGGTTTTCCGTTGCTACTTCTTGATACAATGTTGAGAAAAATATTATCCAAACCATAAGATGAGAATGTAACAATATCAGAATAGTATAGAATATCAGAATAGTAGAGTTTCCATTAACCCTATATAACTGGATCATGAAGGAAAAGTTTTTTCCAAGTTGAACTCCAGCAGAATCAATTACTTTTCATACTTTGGGAAAAGTATTTTCAGTATTCCAACTGTGGAAAAAGAAAAAACAGTGTCTTATAAATCAACATTATGTTGTGCTTAATAACATTTATAGTGCATAAAAAATCTGAATATACCTAGTAAATAGATTCCTATTCAACATGTGAGAGCTGAAATGTCGTGTTGTTTACACTAGGTCTAAGTAATTACATTTTACACCACATTACTGCCTTGAGAAGCTGGTTGTGAGTGCAAAAAATAAAAAAGATGGTACGCAAATATTCACATAACACTTCTCTCATTCTTTATTGATATTTGTATACCAAAAGTTAGTGTTTTCTTTTGATCTCTATGTCTTGATTTTGTCTGCCATTCTTCAATTTCAGGATCTATTGCAATGGTAAATCTCTGTGACTGCCTGTGAGCCTGATTTACACAGAATGAACAGACATGGTGTTCCCGATCACTGTGTTCTGAAATTAGAAAGAGAATAATAGGGAAAATTCAAAGTAAATGTCTCTTAGCTTCTTTACTAATGTAGAGGCTACGTTACATCAGAACTCTAATTTACCTCCACCTAGCAGAGTTCTTCTATGACGATCGACCACTTGGCAAGTGTGTAACTACGTGGAGGCAATACCAACTGTCCTGAAATGACACAGACAATTAAAGTCCAAGCCAACGCAAAGGGCACTGCTTGTGTGTTTGAGAAATTATAAGACTCATTAACCTAAATCCCATAGAAGCCCATATTATAAACAGTTTAATCCCATGAGAGAAAATGTCTTCTTTGATGACTTCATCAGTTATTTTCTTTCATGAATTAATTACCAGTAGCTGGTATTTATTAAACAGTTTTTACAGATAGGCCCATGGAGAATGCATTGATATACACTGATGAATCAAAGAAACATAAAGCAACATACCTGATTATTGCGGTCACAGATATATTTATGGGTCCAAATACATGATTGCATAGAGTAAGTGCAGCTCTTTTTAACTAAATGTTATGGGAGACTAGAAAAAAGGTTACTGATGTTGTTTTTTGTTACTGCTGTTCTTGTTGTCCTTCCACTGGTAGGGAGTCAGCCCTGTAATGTTTGTAAAGTAGGAAAGTGCTCCACCACTGAATTATAAGCCTCAGCTCAGAAAAAGTTGTTTTTATAGTTCCTAGAACAGTTCAGGAAAATTTACAAGGGAGGATGATATAAAATGGAATAAGTCTTGACTATTGTAAATTGTACTGCAATTCAGAGTGTGCTGCAATCAGAATAATCAAG
>NW_022967577.1:0-309 GCF_012274545.1 Fukomys damarensis
CACACACCCAGGACATAGTAACCTCTCAAAAACCCTACCTATGAAGATATGAGGCTTTGGTGGTGCATCTAAATATAAGACATTACACATGGTCTTTAAGGTCTGCATTCCTATCAGCATTCTGAACTTTACTATCTGAACAGAACCAGCCTTGATGAACTGTTTATAGTATTTTAGGGCTTCTATAGCCCACATTTCTAAACTTTTACAAACTCTTTCTCCAAACATGCTCCAAAGGGACACTATAAGTTTTAGTCACAGCAATGTCCCCATTTCTCTTTTATCAGCTTTCTGTATTAACCAGCCTGG
>NW_022967578.1:0-230 GCF_012274545.1 Fukomys damarensis
AATGGAAACAATGAATGCCCAACATAGGAAAGAAATGGAATCCATAAAACAGATTCAAACAGAAATCCATGAGATTAAAAACTCTATTGAAAGTGTATGCAACAGAATAAAAGATTGGGAAGATAGAATTTCAGATATAGAAGATAGGATCACAGTCAGTGACCGTAAAAAAAGAGGTCTCTCAAAAACAGTAAGGGATCATGAGAAATCGATCCAACAACTTCTAGACA
>NW_022967579.1:0-271 GCF_012274545.1 Fukomys damarensis
TTTGACAGTACTATTCTTAGAATACTCAGACATAAATAAGACCATCTTTAGGAATGCAACAAAGGAGAATACGGTCCAGGATATTTGGATTTATAACGGTACTCAGAAACCATACCTGATAACATATAATATGAGTACAATTCCAACATCAACAGCTAGCCCTCAAAAATCTGATTATAAATGTGTTACAGAATTCAGCATAAAGTGTCAGAAATATAAATTTATATGTGCTCATCATATGGCAGATTTAGATGAATTTCCAATACCATAT
>NW_022967580.1:0-213 GCF_012274545.1 Fukomys damarensis
AGCCGTTTAAAGCGAAAGTGCTCAGTTTCATGAATGTGAAGTGCTCCACAGAGAAAGGTGCTGAAACTCTGTAATTTTAACAGTGAAGTCCACCTCTTATGTGGAGCACCAGTGTATTCCTTTTTGTTTCTAGGTCTCTGCCTGGCAGATATTGAGACACTGTTGTGAGGCACTTTTAGCAGAAAAGCCCTTCAGGCCTAAGAGAGTGCCTAG
>NW_022967581.1:0-209 GCF_012274545.1 Fukomys damarensis
TGGGCTTTGTTCCCACCTGGGCCCAAGGGTTGGTCTTTGTATTTCAATACTCGAGGAGGGAGAAGCCTGGGCATTCTGGCTGTGGCGGAGCTTGGTGAGGTTGGACCTAGTGGCGGTTCTCAATAGATCCCTGTTTCGTGGGCAACTGACCAGAGTCCTTGGCTGTTGGACCTTTCCTTTGTTTTTTCTGTGTGGAACCAAGATTCTCC
>NW_022967582.1:0-235 GCF_012274545.1 Fukomys damarensis
ATGAAGTTGTGTAATTGTAATTATATAACTTTTAAAATAATAAAAGTAATATAAAAAACAATATATGCTTATTATAAGGAATGTAAAATATTACTTCTAGATCTAACATTTTGATTCAGTCCACACATTTTTTTAAACTATTGGATCTTTTTAAGACAGATTTTCACTATGTAGCTCCTCTGCCTGGCATTGAACTATACAGCCCAGGCTGGTCTTGAAATCACGGGAACACTCC
>NW_022967583.1:0-547 GCF_012274545.1 Fukomys damarensis
TCTTTCCTTTTTTTGATAAGATTAGCTAAGGATTTGTCGATTTTATTTATTCTTTCAAAAAACTGGCTCTTTGTTTCATTTATTTTTTGTATCATTTTCTTAGTTTCAATTGCATTGATTTCTGCTCGGATCTTTATAATTTCCTCTCTTGTTCGAGCTTTGGGTTTTTCTTGCTCTTGTTTTTCTAGGAGTCTAAGTTTCATCGTTAAGTTGTTTATTTCAGCCCGCTCTGTTTTCCTAGTGTGGGCATTCAATGTTATGAATTTTCCACGTAGAACTGCTTTCATTGTGTCCCAAAGATTCCTGTATGTTGTATTGGCATTCTCATTTATTTGTAAAAACTGTCTAATTTCTTCTTTAATTTCCTCTGTAATCCATTGATTGTTTAGGAGAGTGTTGTTCAGTTTCCATGTGCTTGTGAAGTTTATTCTATAGCTTTTTGTGCTATTGATCTCCAGTTTGATTGCACTGTGATATGATAATGTACAGGGGATGACTTCAATTATTTTGCATTTATTTCGACCTGTTCTGTGAGCCAGTATGTGGT
>NW_022967584.1:0-728 GCF_012274545.1 Fukomys damarensis
TCATGAAACTGACCGCTTTCGCTTTAAACGGCTAAGCGGTGAGAGAAACTGTTTCCCGGGGAACACTGCACTTTAAACTGCAGAAGCCCGGTGCAAAGTGCATTTGGGTTCTAACGTCAAACTGAACCTATCCCCAAGTATAGAGAGTTCTGGAGGCTTGTGTGCACTCAGAGCTGCTAGGCAATCTCAGGCCTGAAGGGCTTCTCTGCTAAAAGTGCCTCACAACAGTGTTTCAATCTCTGCCAGGCAGACACCTACAAAAAAGAAGGAACACAGTTGTACTCCACATAAGAGGTGGACTTCACTGGTAAACTCGCAGAGTTGCAGCACCTTTCTCTGTGGAGTACTTCACATTCATGAAACTGACCACTTTCGCTTTAAACGGTTAAGCGCCGAGAGAAGGTGTTTCCCGGGGAAAACTGCACTTTCAACCACAGAAGCCCCCTGCAAAGTGGGTTTGGGTTCTAACGTCAAATTGAACCCATCCCCAAGTATACAGAGTTCTGGAGGCTTGTTTGCACTCAGAGCTGCTAGGCACTCTCTTAGGCCTGAAGGGCTTCTCTGCTAAAAGTGCCTACCAACAGAGTTTCAATCTCTGCCAGGCAGAGCCATCCAAACAAAAAGGAAAACAGTTGTCCTCCACATAAGAGGTGGACTTCACTGGAAAACTCACAGAGTTGAAGCAGCTTTCTCTGTGGAGTACTTCACATTCATGAAACTGACCGCTT
>NW_022967585.1:0-626 GCF_012274545.1 Fukomys damarensis
AATAATTGGGCCTCTTCGTCATGAAGTCAATGGCGCAGCTGTTGTTGCAGACCATAATAATCTCCCTTCTTGTCTTCGGTGATGCTGCCCTTCAAGGTCCCTCCCCTTCCTCTCTGACCTCTCTTCTCTGTCGTCCCTTCTCCTCCCTCCCTTCCCTGCACGCCAGCTTACACTGCCCAAAGCACGGTTCTCAGCCTTTTGCCCTCCTCTCTATTCTACTCCACCTTCACTTATGTGAGAATAATCCATAAGCTGCGCATCCAGCTTTATCTCGTATCTCCAGACAAGGACGGTCGTTACTGCCCGTGAACAGCTCCTCTCAACCACCCACGCACCTTTCACACAAACCGCTATTCCATACTGGGCTAACTTTTCAAACCAGAAAGTTAAAATCGACTTTTCCCCTCTTTTACCTCCAAATTATCACTTTCATTTTTTCACTCATTTGTTCCTATCACGACTGTCATACTCCTAGCACATTCATTCCTAGTATCACTTACATCTACTCCCTCTTTCGTCCCGCACACCTTAATTTAAGTTTTCACACTTCATAAATTAACTCATTTTCAATGTTCTCTAATGTTAGTAAAAAAATGTTCTTGAAAGTCTAACTCTGACTCAAAGTA
>NW_022967586.1:0-214 GCF_012274545.1 Fukomys damarensis
ATTTTATATACATTATAAGATAAACGGTGTGATAAGCTCATCTGTCTGATTTACTGTACTTATTAGTACAATCTCAATGTACATATAATTTCCTACAAATGACGGAGATTTATTTTTCCTTCTACTCCACTGTGAATTAATACCACAGTTTCTTCATCCACTCATCTGTCAATGGACGTATAGGCTACTTCCAAGATTTAGCTATTTTGATTTA
>NW_022967587.1:0-400 GCF_012274545.1 Fukomys damarensis
TGCTTTGGGGTGAGGTGTCCTCCACACCTGGTCTAAACCTCTAGCACCTGGCCCAGGGGCAGAGTCACATAGGTCTTGTCGTGAAAAATATTCTCCAACAGGGCTGCAAGTTGTCATTTTATCTTAGAAGTCAGAAATATAACAAATACACTGAATACCTTTCTTCATGGGAATAAGGTATGTAAGCTTTTTCTTAAAGAGTCTATGTTCACTCAACAAACATGTCAGGGATATTGTAAACATCTTAGTGGTTCTTTGCAGTTGAAAGACTTGAGTTTCTGGAAAATCTCAGCTAAGAAAATAAGTTTATCAATGGCCATTTGTGTCACAGACGCTGAGTTTCCTAGGCTCCTAGTGTCTCATTCACACTGTAAAATCCTGAATATATTACCTGAGCCAA
>NW_022967588.1:0-231 GCF_012274545.1 Fukomys damarensis
TTAAAAAACCTTTTTCTCTTTGTTCAGGACTGTACCTTGGTTGTAGAGGACTTCGAGTGAGATGTGGAGCTGAGTTTACACTATTGAACATCGGGTGGTGCCTTCTGGGGAATCCCATCTTTATGTTGATTCCCCCCAGGGGAGCCTTCTCCTTCCCTCCTTTGCATCACACAGTGGTATGTGCAAGTGCTGGGGCAAGAACCAATAAGAAGCCTGAATCCAATGTGTGAG
>NW_022967589.1:0-225 GCF_012274545.1 Fukomys damarensis
TGGTCACTAAAATCTATAATTTTTCCCTGCTCTATCTCAATGCCATTCTCTAACTGTAGTAACATTTTTTTTACCTTCAATTCACAATGTAATTGTACTTAAAATATTCAGAAAGGAAATCATATATACCACATGTAATTTTAACACAGCCAAAGAGATGACACTATGGACAGATAAACCAAGTGTATTAGTACATATAAACAGTGAAGTCCATAAAATAATTGC
>NW_022967590.1:0-439 GCF_012274545.1 Fukomys damarensis
TTACAGAAACTAATAAAGTATTCTCTAAACAATGAAAAAAGAATAAGATAAGACTATAAGAGCAAGAAGCAATTTAAACTTGTTAAGGGACCATTTTCATCTTCAGATTAAGGATTATTTTAATCTTACATCATTGCCTTTTCTCTTTTACTTTCCTTTTTAGTTTTATTTTAGGATTCCCTATTTTTAATGTTCATACAGAGATTTCTTTAACTGAAATACTGAATAGATTCTCTGGTGTGAAAAACTATAATAGTACACAAGATCCTAATGAGATAATTAGTAATGTGAAATAGGAAGTAAAGGGCTAAAGGTGTAGGGAAAGCAGGAAGGGTGGGGGAAAGGGAATAAGGGAGACGAAAAAAATATGAGAAATTGAAAAAATGGAAATAAAGTGTTTGTAAATGGGGTGGGGAGGAGGGGGTGAAGGGAGGGCAGG
>NW_022967591.1:0-350 GCF_012274545.1 Fukomys damarensis
TCCATTTACCTATGAATGAATCTAATTTCTCATTCTTTATGGCTGAATAGTATTCCATTTTATTGAAAAACCACATCTTTATCCAGTCTCCAACTGATGGGCAAATGGACTAAGTCACACATGTGTAAATACTGAATAGTTTCTCTGGTGTGAAATACTATAATAGTATATAAGATCCTAATGAGATAATTGACAATGTGAAATAGAAATAAAAGGGCTTAAGGTGTAGGGAAAGTGGGAAGGGTGGAGGAAATGTAATAAAGGAAAAGAAAAAATATGAGAAAATGAAAAAATGGAAATAAAGTGTTTGTCAATGAGGAGAGGAGGAGGGGGTGAAAAAAGGGCAGGGA
>NW_022967592.1:0-211 GCF_012274545.1 Fukomys damarensis
TATTTAATCCATATTGATTTTCATAGTGGTTGTACCAGTTTACATTCCCAAAAACACAATGTAGAGGGACTCCTTTATCCTTAACATCTTCTGCAGTATTTGTTATTATTTGATTTTTTGACCGTAGCCATTCTTTCTGAAGTAAGGTGGACTCTCAGTACTGTTTTAATTTGCATATCTCTGATGACAAGTAATCTTAAACATCTCTGCA
>NW_022967593.1:0-1232 GCF_012274545.1 Fukomys damarensis
GTGACTGGAGATGTGGGTGGCAGGCAGAGAGCTTGGGTAGATGGGTAGACTGGGTAGATGAGAAGGGGAAGAGGGGAGAGAGAGGCCCTGTTCATCCTATTTCTTGTGAGCCCAGTTATCACTAACGTACACTCTTTCTACCTGGCCTTGGGCCGATAAATAAAGCCACTTCAGGCAGAAACATGGCCACATGCCCAGTGTCCCGGATGCCTTATCTGGGCCCCTGCATCCCTGACTGGAATCTTCTGCTTCTCAGGAGGCCCTGGCCTCCTTAGGGAACAAAGTACAGACCTCTGTGGCTCTTCTCGGAGATCACTGTAGCGCAGTGAAAACGTACAGATCTCAGTCATTAAAGAGCTTTGGAAAATTATTCCCACTTGTGTAACTTAGCTTTCCATTTCTTATTTTCCTTTCCCTCGGATTTCTTTAAAGGCCTTATATATGCCACTGCTTTGTGCATCTCCCCTTTTCTACCTTGCCGTTGCAAGACGAGAGGTTTTAAATCAGGATTTGTTGAGGAAATTAAGCAACAGAAAATTGAAGTTTCTCACCAAGACCACAGAGAATGAGTTCCCAAAGCCACTAGAATCCTTGCTTAGTGAATAAGGAGCAAAAAGTTTTGGCTAAAATCAACACTCTCCTTTGCTTTAGCCCACAGGAAAAAAACCCAAAAGACATGTTTCAAAATGTAGGCAGGTTTCCCTGTCATCCAAAATTCTGTCAGAAAGGCAAATGAATCCCTGAAAAATATTTGATTTTTTTTAATGTAATATGAACACTTCTTGGTAAAAGAAATACTCAGGGGATATTTAAAACTAACTAAGAGGAAATTATTTTCAAAAGCCAGTTTAGCCTAATAGTTTAATTAAAAGCCCATAAAAGCTGAATTTATCAAAAACACAAAAACTGAGGACTAGTGAGGATTTAGAAATGAAATTAGGATGAGACATTGCCGGGCACTAGTAAGTTATGGTATCATAATATTTTTCTGTTTTCATCTACACGACCAATACCTGTTCATCTACTAATAAAATGTGCTCTTCTCCTCCTGTGGGGGTGGATGGCTCATCCCGTATCCCAGCCTCCATGGAATTCAAGTTCTGGGTGCTGGCCTGGTCCAGCCAGGTCCCCTTTCCTGTCTCTGTTCTGTCTCCGAGAAAGTGAGCCTTTGTTATTTTAAGTCAGCCTCTCATTTAAAAATAATTAGATGGGTTGATTCACTATTTGGTGTT
>NW_022967594.1:0-657 GCF_012274545.1 Fukomys damarensis
TTTTCTCATCTTTGTTGTTGTTTCTGATTTGCAGTACAGATCTTCTGTCTTTGTACATCAGAGTGCCTGGTTTCCCAGTAATTAGACGTAGGCACTCATATTAGCAATGCCCACCACTGTTCCCCACCCCTACTCTTTGAGCTTCATCCTCAGACCCAGAGTTTCCATCAGGTCTCCTAATCCTTCTCATTTTTACTGACTCTCTGATTATACTATTGATCTCCTCCTGGTTCTCCAGCTTACTGATAGCATATCACGAGACTTTCTGCCCTCCATAAGCACATGAGCCAATTTCCATAAGTCTCCTTTTATACACATATAAAGGTGTGTGTATATGTGTGTGTAAATTTATATTTTTGATTTTATTTCTTTACAGAATTGTAATACATATACTTTTGTACATAACCATAAATATAGAAGTATTCTTTATAAACTCAACCAGTTGCAGTTAAAATAACAATTGTATTTTTTAAAAATTGGTATCTGATTGAGTTTCTATTCCTTCAATTTTCTATAATTCAAATCAATGCATTCTCATTAATCTCTTTACTACTAAAACCTAATAATTATTACCAAAACATTGGTGAAATATGAACAAAATCATCTTTTCCTTGCCATATATTACAATTCCAGTAAGCCATCCATACTCTATTTTTT
>NW_022967595.1:0-204 GCF_012274545.1 Fukomys damarensis
AACATTCAGCTAAGATCAAAGTATCTTAGAATTGAAATATCATTGTTTTGTGTTTTTATATAATATTGTTCAGGTATGCATGATATAATAAACTAATCTGTTGCTTTTTATGACTTCCCTGTTTACATTTTAATTATGTATATATATTTTTTCTTTTACAATTAATATGAATACATTTTTTTCTGACATGGAATATATTTTTAC
>NW_022967596.1:0-526 GCF_012274545.1 Fukomys damarensis
TTTTTTTTTCCTTTGGATTAGGAAGTGTTCCTCTACAATAGCCAGACTGGCCTTGACCTTTGGATTCTCCTGCCTCAGGTTCCTCAGCAGTTGGGAGAACAGCCATGTACCACTATATTCAGTTTGTCATTGATATATTTTTATCATTTTTTTAACAAACCAAAGGACTTAAAAAAACCAAAGGACACATCAAAGGACTTAAATGTCCAGGAAAAGTTAGATGCTATTACAAATGATAAACAGAAATGGGCAGTTGTCATTTTATAGGAGAAAACTGCATTTCTGTTTATATATTAAAAGAATTAGGAATTGTTATATTTATCAATAATAAAATATGATCTAGGTAAAAAAAAATCACCTTAAAAGAAGGAACCTATTTAGAGAGTTGATGATATCACACTTTAAAATGTTTTCTTTGATTCAATCAATTTAACAGAGTTAGGACAAGGAAAGTCAATCTTCGGCTGCCAAAATGAATCATAGATATTAAGTGAATTGGCCTTGGGCACCTATTAAATCTATGTTA
>NW_022967597.1:0-252 GCF_012274545.1 Fukomys damarensis
ACAGCACGCTGCAATTCTTTGTTCCGTTGCCTGTCTCCTTTGCAGACGAGCTCCAGGGTCTCTTTGTTCCGGTATTCTCAGTGCTTAGAACTACTTGGCCCACTGCAGGATTAAAGGCATTCAGGAAGGACTCAGGGGAGAAGTCACGGAGTGGCAAATTGGCAGTTTTAAAATGGGAAAGACTTGGCTATTGCAAGAAAGGTAGCAGTGAAGAATGTAAACTGTGAAAGGAAAGGGAAGAGTTAGTAGATG
>NW_022967598.1:0-243 GCF_012274545.1 Fukomys damarensis
TCAAAGGCTACTGCAAAAGTACTTCAGCCCTTTGTTCCCATTTAAATGCATTAAATGTAGTTTATTTTGAGAGTAAGAAAAGAAGGCTGGTTTGTAATTTCCAGAAAGAACGTGATATGCCCTATAAAGTATCCTAAAAATATGCTAAACCCACCAACATATCCTTGGTTTATAACAAGTGATCAATAAACATTGGTCAACTTTATCAATAAAATAAGTATATGCCATGACAAATATGGGATG
>NW_022967599.1:0-432 GCF_012274545.1 Fukomys damarensis
GGAACACACGGACTTAATAGATGTTTATAGAGTATTCCACCCCCAAAAATCAGAATATACATTATTTTTGGATGCACATGGATCATTCTCCAAAATAGACCACATACTGGCTCACAGAACAGGTCTAAATAAATGCAAAAAAATTGAAGTCATCCCCTGTATATTATCAGATCATAGTGCAATCAAACTAGACATCAATAGTACAAGAAACTATAGAAACTTCACAAGCACATGGAAACTGAACAACACTCTCCTAAACAATCAATGGATTACAGAGGAAATTAAAGAAGAAATTAGACAGTTTTTACAAATAAATGAGAATGCCAATACAACATACAGGAATCTTTGGGACACAATGAAAGCAGTTCTACGTGGAAAATTCATAACATTGAATGCCCACACTAGGAAAACAGAGCGGGCTCAAATAAACAA
>NW_022967600.1:0-796 GCF_012274545.1 Fukomys damarensis
AGGGAAAGCTGCAGTTTAACTTGTAGAAGCACTCTGCAGAGTGCGTTAGCACACAAACCTAAAATTGAACCTATCTCAAATTTTACAGAGTTCTGGAGGTTTCTGTGCCCTCAGCGCAGCTAGGCACCCTCTTAGGCCTTAAGGCCTTTTCTGGAAAAAGCGCCTCACAACAGTGTTTCAGTCTGTGCCAGGCAGAGACACACAAACAAAAAGAAATACAGTTGTACTCCTTATAAGATGTGGACTTCACTAGTAAAGTCACAGAGTTGCAGCACCTTTCTCTGCGGAGTACTTCACTTTCAGAAAACTACCGGTTTTGGTTTCCAAGGGCTAAGTGGCGAAAGAAGCAGTTTCCTGGGGAAAACTGCAGTTTAAACTGCAGAAACACTCTACAGAGTGCATTTCTGCTCTAAACCTATCACCAATATACAGAGTTCTGCAGGCTTGTGTTCACTCAGAGCTGCTAGGCACCCTCTTATGACTTAACGTCATTTCTGGTTGAAGCCCCTCACAACAGTGTTTCAATTTCTGCCAGGCAGAGACCTACAAACAAAAAGGAATACATTTGTACTTCGTATAAGATGTGGACTTCACTGGTAAAGTCACAGAGTTGCAGCACCTTTCTCTGTGGAGTACTTCAAATTCAGGAATCTAACTGCTTTGGTTTCAAAGGGCTAAGCACTGAAAGAAGCTGTTTCCCAGCGAAAACTGCAGTTTAAACTGCAGAAGCACCCTACAGAGTGTGTTTGTGTTCTAACCTCAAACTGAGCATATCTCCAACTATGCAGAGTTCTGG
>NW_022967601.1:0-226 GCF_012274545.1 Fukomys damarensis
CCTGCTCTGGACCCAGCCGCCATCACTCAAGTGCCAGGAGGTAGCCTGGGCCCCGATCCACCGTGGGAAGGAGAGCCACGCCTGCTCCCGACCCAGCCGCCATCACTCAAGCACCGGGAAGGTACCCATGGGGGCACCCATGAACCCCTATAAGCCCCCCCCCCACTCTCAGACCTCCTGACTGTGCCAGTCTATGGACCCACTCTGCAGAGGCAGAGGTGGTCAT
>NW_022967602.1:0-350 GCF_012274545.1 Fukomys damarensis
GCCAGTGCCTGGCAAAGATGGTGGTGCATAATAGCTGTGTAGTGGAGTGGACGACACACAGCATCATAGTGGTCAAAGGCCATAACCACCAAGAGCACACTCTCAGTGGAGCCCAAGGCCAGGAAAATGAAGAGTTGAACCACACACTGTCCATAGCTAATGGTATGGTCACCTCCCTGAAGACTAATCAGGAGCTGGGGCACAGTGCTAGTCGTATAGCAGAGGTCCAGAAAAGAGAGATGGGAGATGAAGAAGTACACAGGTGTATGCAGTCCAGGGTCCAGTCAGGAGAGAGTGATGATGGTGATGTTGCCAAAAAGAGTTAGTGAGTAGAATACTGAAATAAAGAC
>NW_022967603.1:0-399 GCF_012274545.1 Fukomys damarensis
CTCTTATAGTCTTATCTTATTCTTTTTTCATTATTTAGAGAATACTTTATTTGTTTCTGTAATAAAACCCACATAGATATGACCTTACATATTTAGTACAATGTGTTACCCCTGTACACATGAAAAAAAATAAAATAAAATAAATTAACATTTCTAGACCAATATGGTTGTCCATTTCTGTACAATGCCAAGTCAACACAGTAAATTGGGATGACTTTTTCCAAAGTTGGCAGCACCTTTAAAGTTTCTCAAAATTCAATTTATATATATATGTGTGTGTGTGTGTATATATATATATATACTAATAATAGTATGTTATGCATCGATAGCAGCTATAGCTTTTCCAGGTTCTGCAGTCATCTGAACAAAATTATAGACATTCAGCACATTCTATTAAAA
>NW_022967604.1:0-323 GCF_012274545.1 Fukomys damarensis
CCTTCAGGCCTAAGAGAGTGCCTAGTACCTCTTAGTGCACACAAGCCTCCACAACTCTGTATATTTGGTAATAGGTTCAGTTTGAGGTTAGAACACAAACGCACTTAGCACAGTGCTTCTGCGGTTTAAGCTGCAGTTTTCCATGGGAAACTGCTTCTCTCGCCACTTAGGCCTTTCAAACCAAACGGTTAGATTCCGGAATGTAAAGAACTACCCCAAGAAAGGTACTGCAACTGTCTGAGTTTACCAGTGAAGTCCACCTCTTATATGGAGTATAACTGTATTCCCTTTTCTTTCTAGGTCTCTGCACAGCACAGTTAAAA
>NW_022967605.1:0-293 GCF_012274545.1 Fukomys damarensis
AGGCACCCAGGAAGCCCACGGTGTGGCCCAGGCGGCTCCCTGCTCACAGTGCCACCTGCTGCATGGGTCTGACGTTCGGGGACACGGCAAAGGCACAGCCCGTGCTCGTCTTGACCTCGTCCACTGTCGAACCCTGCCAGAGCTCCACCAGCGTCAGCCCTCTGTTCGGGTGCACATCGAACACGGCCTTCTCGGTGATGACGCGGTCCACGCAGCCCTTCCCGGTCAGCGGCATGGTGCACTTCTCCAAGATTTTGGGGGCCTTTGCCTTCGCGCAGTGCTCCATGGTGACC
>NW_022967606.1:0-218 GCF_012274545.1 Fukomys damarensis
AGAACCTGGAAAAGCTGTTGATGCTATCGATGTATAACATACTATTATTAGTCTTTTTATATAAATATAAATAAATATATACACACACACACACACACACACACACACACACACACATATATACAAATTGAATTTTGGGAAACTTTAACAGTGCTGCAACTTTGGAAAAAGTCATCCCAATTTACTGTGTTGAGTTGGCATTGTACAGAAATGGACAG
>NW_022967607.1:0-243 GCF_012274545.1 Fukomys damarensis
ACAAAAATAATAAAATAAATTCCACAATTGTAAATACATTCACTTTTCTGCTTCTTTTTAGCTTGTGGTTTTCCCTCAATTATGTAGCAGGAGTTACTTTAAATTCACCTCCGAAAAACCACATCAGTGAGTCAACTGCAAAAAATAAAATTCACTTCCTAATATCCAAATGAAATGTATCTTGCTTGTGCTCACATTCTTCGTCAATGAACTTTGCTTACAGATAAAATAGCTCGTAACCCA
>NW_022967608.1:0-204 GCF_012274545.1 Fukomys damarensis
TGAGTCCTTATTTCCTTATGAAGTCTCCTTTACCATCTAAAAATTAAATAAATAAATTTGTATATTTTTCTCTTGTTAATGTCTTTCATTACAAGGGGCTCAGCCAATAGACCCAATAGACTCCAAAGAGGTGAAGGAAAGAATATTTTTGACACAGGAAGATAAAGAATTTTAGAGGGGAAAAAGATAGGAAATACTTAGTAA
>NW_022967609.1:0-982 GCF_012274545.1 Fukomys damarensis
TCTCGGTCTCTGCACTCACGGAAAGCTGTCCGTGTATCCTGTGGGGAAAGGTAAAGAGTGGGTTGAGGGCCCCAGATGCAGTCAGGCCCGTGACCACCTCCCGTCAGTTAGGCCCCTCCTCCTGATCCACTGATAGCATCAGAGCCCTCTCAGCCCACTCACTTCCCTCAGCACCGCATTCATGGACAGGCCACACCCCAATGGAAGACGCCAACACCCTCACTGCATGAGTCTTTACAGTGGAACGCTTGCCCATGGCCATAGAGCCAGGGGAGATAGGGCACGAGATTCCAAGGCTCCACTGTCTTCCTTCAAGAGCACCCCCTTCCTCTGATGGGAACCCCACAGAACGCATCACCACAGACTTCTGAGAGCAGACATGACGTAGAGAGATGGGGTATAATTACTTCCATGAGCTGGAAAGAGCCTCCTCTTTAAATGAAAGGGGGCAGAGTGAATGGCTTTCTCATCCATCAAATAGTAGTATGATTAGTTTCCCCCAAACTCTGAAACACTTAACAATAAATGTGAGCCGTTCCCCCAGAAATCCCCATCCACACTGCCACGCCTGGTGCATGCCCATGATCACTGAGCTGTCCCTGCTGTTATCACAAAACGCCTCAGACCAAGTAACTTATAAACCAGAGAAATTTACTTTCTCATAGTTCTGGAGATTGGGAAGTCCAAGAACAAGGTGCCAGCAGATTCTATGTCTGGTAAGGGCCATATTGTGTCCCTAAGAGAGCACCCTCACATGGCGGGCAGAGAAAAGGCAAAGGGTCTAGTGAGTTCCTGACTGCTTTGATGTAAAGGACTAAACCAGTATGAGGGATGAGGCCCTGTGGCCTTGCTACCTCTTATGGGCTCACCTCTTACTACTGTTGTTGTGGGGATTAAGTTTCTATATGAGTTTTGGAAGGAGGCACAAACATTCAACCCATAGCAAGTGAAAACACATGCACACACACACACACACACACAC
>NW_022967610.1:0-879 GCF_012274545.1 Fukomys damarensis
TGACATAGCATTCTACCTCTAAGATTAGGAATTGAGTCCACAAACACTGTTTTCCATTTTTTATTCATACATGCTTATGATACATAATAACTGCACTCATCACACAGAATTAGAACATCTACATATTGCATCTTAATCCTCATCCTTTTAATGCTTTTCCCCCTTTCCTCCCTCCCAACCTCCTCATCCTCAGATCTCCTTCCCATCTCCACAAAATATCTCCCTGGTTCTTCTCATCTATCTTTTATTTTGCTATTTTAAACTGTTTGTATTTTGGGTTTTTCATATAAAAGAAACAATATATGATTTAATCTTCTGTGTCTGATTCACCTCACTTAGCATTATGGTTCAAGGTGCACCCATTTTCCTACAAATGACTCAAATGTACCCTTTTCCATGGCCCAGCTGTACTCTATCATCTATAACTATAGCTATGATTTCCTTTAGCCCCTTACCTTGCAATGGGCGCATCAGCTGCTCCCGAGACTGAGCTACTGTGTTGCAGATCTGGTGGTATGAAACACGAGCACCCATGTGTCACTGTAATACAATGCCTGAGAGACTTTTAGCGAGGACACCAGAAGACGTGGAGCTGTCAAATGGCATCTCTATTTGTAGTTTTCTGAGGAATCTCCATACTGATTTCCATAGTGATCGCACTAGTTTGCTTTCTCACCATCACTATACAAGGGTTCCTTTTTTCCCAATACCTTGCCAGCATTTGTTGTTTTTTGAGTTTTTGATGATAGCCATTTTTTTTTTCTGGAGTAAAATGGAATATCCATGTTGTTTTGATTTTCATGTCTCGTATTGACCAAAGATGCCAAAAATTTTTTCATGTGCCCATTGGACATTTGTAGTTCTTCTTTAGAGAAATGT
>NW_022967611.1:0-257 GCF_012274545.1 Fukomys damarensis
TTTAAAAAATTCTGCAGTATGTTCATAATGAAGCACCTAGAAAAGGAAAAACAGATCAGTTGACCAAAAAAATGTACATTCCATAATGTTAAAAATTATAGATATTTACTTTTACATTTCATTTTGAAACCAATAGGGGAGCTAATAATGTTAAGTTGAAAACCATACATTGATTTTTATATATCTTATTTAACCCTCCCAACAGCTTTATGAATACTGTTATCCTCATTTTATTTTAGCAGAATTGAGTTATAAAA
>NW_022967612.1:0-276 GCF_012274545.1 Fukomys damarensis
CTGTGCCCCATATTCAACCCAAACTCCCACCCAGAGCCCTGCTCCCCTGTTGATCCTCAGCCAGAGGAATTCCTTGCTCTTCCCCAAGACTGGCTGCACACACTTCTCTGTTGCTTGTTCTCAGTCGGCAGCCTGTGCTGAGGAAAGGTGGCCTGCCCAACACCAAGTTAATTTTTTCAACTTTCAGTATGGGAATCTCTACTTGTCTGAAGCACTTCATTACTTTTCCATTTTCATAACCCTGCCTCAAGGAGAGCTGATCACTCTGGGTAATCA
>NW_022967613.1:0-749 GCF_012274545.1 Fukomys damarensis
CATCAGTTCAGCAGCTAACTGTGCGGTCAGGAGGCGGGGCCTGGTTGGAAGAGGTGGGTCACTAATCGTCAGGGCACTGTCCCTGTTGTTCTCCGGGGCACCTGGCCTGGGGTGACTCAGACCAGCACAGGGTGTGGGGAGGATCCTGAACCCACACCGATAACCTGGATTTAAATCCCGTTCTGCCATCACCACCCTTGAGACACTGGACAAGTTACTTAACCTCCCTAGGCCTCTTTTTTTAAAAATTAAAATGGGGATAATGACAGCATCCACCTCTTATAGTTATCGAAAGGATCAAAGAGAGCAACACGTGGAAGTTGCTTGGAACTATGGCCAATGCAGAAAGTTCAAAGGTATCTGGGTTCGTGCCTGCTCTTGTTGCACGCTGGGGACAGAAATTCATGGAGATCTCCGCTCTTAGATCCCAAACTTTAAGCCGGAGAGGGGGTGCATTACTGAGCTGACAGCCCAGGGCGCCGCACACCCCAAAGCCGGTCCTGCCCTTGAGCGCGCCCCCTAGAGGAAGTAGGAGCGACCTCCAGGTGTGAAGTAAGAGCTGTGATCTTTGGGGACGCTCGTGGCGGGACTTCGTAGCACAGAAGGACGACGTTTTCTTCTCCCCCTCACGTCCAAAGATAGGCGTGCTTCTTGGCCTCCACGCTTTCCAGATGTGACGGTGACGGTGACGGAGGCCTGCCACGTCTCCCGCCGCGGGAGGCAGAGGCCGGCAGGGACGCGCCTCCAGG
>NW_022967614.1:0-3107 GCF_012274545.1 Fukomys damarensis
GTTCTCATTTTTTCCCTTGTCCCTGCCCTCCCTTCACCCCCTCCTCCCCTCCCCATCTACAAATTAACTGAAGTTTTGATGGCAACACTTCTCCTGAGACTTTTCTATAATGAACTAAATAGAGGGGAAGAGAGAACATGCAATTACTCTTCAGAGAAAGCAAGTGCATCTGTGCCAGTGTACCAATAAATTTCACTTGATAAATGGAACAATAAAGCATTCCTTGTTTCTAGCTCTCTGCATGGAACATATCTATGAGACTTGTATCAGGAATGGAATTTTGGCCTGCAGATTGCCATGTAGTTCTGCTGCCCCCAAAGGGCTTGAAGAACTGTAAACTTTCTGGTAAGTAGAACTTGAGGTGAGAAGCCACACACACTTTTCATAATGCTTTTGCAGTTTGAAATGTAGTTTTAAAAGCAGAATTTCTTTTGAGGATTTTTGCACAGTGAAATAAATAGAGGGGAGCACATAACTTGCAATTACTCCTCAGAGAAAGCAACTATAACTGTGCCAGTGAACCAGCGAAGTCCACTTCAGGAATTGAGTAAAATATTATTGCCTCTTGTTTGTAGCTCTCAACATGACAGAGTTATAAGTACATATATATGAGGCTTGTATCAGGAATGTGAGTTTGGCCTAGAGAATGCTATGAAGTTTTGCTGACTAAAAATGACTTGGAGTGCTGAAGCTTTGTACTACATTGAATTTGAGCTGACAAGCCTAACATTCTTTTGAGAATGATTCTGCAATTTGAATTGAGGTTTTGAAGACAACATTTTTCCTGAGACCTTTTCCCCATTGAAGTCAACAGTTGGAAGGACAAAACATGACTTTGCTTCACAGAGAAAGCCTCTAAAACTGTGCCAGTGCAGCAGTAAATGCACTTCAGAAATAGAACAAAGGAACATTCCCTCTGGCTTCTAACTCTTTCCATGACAGAGATATAAGGACATAACTATGAGGCTTGTCTCAGGAATGGCAATTTGGCCTGGAGATTGCCTTGCAGTTCTGCTGCAGCAAAAGATCTTGAAGATCTGTAAACTTTGTGGTAAGTAGAACTTGAGGTGAGAAGCCAAACATACTTTCAGAATGGTTCTGAAGACTGAGCTAAAATTTTAAAGGCAATAGTATTCCTAACACCTTTTGGGCATTGAATTCAATGGAGAGGAGGGCCAAACATGCAGTTACTTATCAGAGAAAGCAGCTAGAACTGTACAAGTGTACCAGTACACTCCACTTCAGAAATGGAGTAAAAGAGTATTCCCTCTTTTTTTTATAGCTCCTTGCATAACAGAGTTATAAGTACATATCTATGAGGCTTGAATCAAAAATGGCAGGTTGGCCTAGAAAGTACTGTGCAGTTCTGCTGGTCAAAAATGGCTTGGAGTGCCGAAAATTTGTGTAAGTTAAATTTGAGATGACAATACATACACTTTTGAGAATTATTCTAAATTTTGAACTGAAGTTTTTATGGCAATATTTTTTCCCTGGGGGCTTTTACCATTTGAAATCAAAGAAGGAAAGTGTAAAATACGCATTTATTGCTCAGAGAAAGAGCTTAAACTCTGCCGGTGTAATACAAAACTCCACTTCACAGCTGGAGCAAAAGACTATTCCCTCATGTTTCTAGCTCTCTGCATGATAGGATTATAAGAAAATGTCTATGTGGCTTGTATCAGGAATGGATGTTTGGCCTAGAGAATGCCCTACAGTCCTGCTGCTCCAAAAGTACTTGGAGATATGTAAACTTTCAGCTAAGTAGAATTTGAGGTAAGAAGCAAAACACAGTTTTTGGAATGTTTCTGCAGTTTGAACTAAAGCTTTGATGGCATATTTTTTGCTGATGCCTTTTCTGCTTTGTAGTCAATGAAGGGGAGGACAAAACATGCAACTACTTCTCAGAGAAAGCAGCTAGAACTTTACAAGTGTACCAGTAATCTCCATTTCAGAAATGGAGCAAAGTAGGATGCCCTCTGGTTTCTAACTCTCTGCATAACAGAGTTATAACCACATATTTATGAGGGTTGTATCATGGATGGCTGTTTGGCCTAGTGGTTGCTTTGCAGTTCTGCTGCCCAAAAAGAACTTATAGAGCTATAAACTTTGGGCTAAGTTGAATTTCTGCAGAGAACACAAATGCACTTTTCATAATGGTTCTTCAGTTTGAACTGAAGTTTACAAGTTGAAAAATTTCCTGAGGCATTTACCCAATGAAGTGTAAGGAAGGGAAGACAAAACATGCAGTTTTTTCTCAGAAAAACGTGCTGCAACTCCGCCAGTGTAACAGAAAATATCAGTTCAGAGATTGATAAAAAATGATTCCCTCATGTTTCTAGGTCTCTTCATGACAGAGTTATAAGGATATATCTGTAAGATTTGTATCAGAAATGGCTGTTTGGCCTACAGAGTGCAGTGCAGTTCTCTTGAACAAAAAAGCTTGGAAATCTGTAATCTTTGTGCTAAGTAGAACTTGAGAAGAGAAGCCAAACACACTTTTCAGAACTTTTCTGCACAATGAACTAGTTTTTTCATCAACATTTTCCACAGGCTTTTCCCCTTTTTCATCAGTGTAGGGGAGAACAAAATATGCAATTCATCCTCATAGAAAACAGTTGCAACTGTGCCGGTGTACCAGTGAATCCTACTTGATGAATGGAGCAAAGGGCTATTCCTCTTGTTTCTAGCTCTCTGCATGACAGAGTTATAAGCCCATATCTATGAGGCTTGTATCAGAATTGGAAGTTTGGCCTAGAGACTGATGTGTAGTTCAGCTGTGCAAAATGGTCTTGGAGATCTCTAAACTTTTTGTAAAGAGAATTTGAAGTGAGAAGGAAAACACAATTTTCAGAATGCTTCAGCAGTTCGAACTGAAATATTGCCAGAGACATTTTTCCTGAGGCCTTTTCACTATTAAAGTTAATAGAGTGGAGGACAGAATGTGCAGTTACTCTGCAAAGAAAGAAGCTACAGCAAATCAAATAGGCAAGGTAAGAAACTAAAAGGAGAAGGTGAAAAAAACACATGACAATAATAAGTTAGCCCATATCAGTTATAACCATCAATATCAATGGCCTCAACTCACTAATCAAGAGAAATAGACTGGC
>NW_022967615.1:0-214 GCF_012274545.1 Fukomys damarensis
TGACAGCTGCACAGGGGAGGCCGCTCTGGTTTTCCCCTCTAACTTACGAAGGAAGAAGAGGGCAAGAGGACAGGGAGAAGTCCCCAGCGTTTACCGAGCACAGCCTGCGGCCCTCCGCGGAGCCTGGCGCGACGCCCCGAGCCCTCTCACGGCGCTGTGGCGTGCCATCCACATCCACGTGCTTGTAAACCGACTTGGAGGGGCAGCTCGCCAG
>NW_022967616.1:0-208 GCF_012274545.1 Fukomys damarensis
ATTGATAAAAATAATAGTTCTTTAATTATATTTCATATTTTAATTTCTTGATATTCAGGTTAAGTTATAACAGTTAAGTTAATTACTTCCATTTCAATGCTAATATTATTGGCCTTCTCTTCCAGGTTTTCAACAAGTAAAGTTTAGAGACCAGAACTAAAAAGGCAACTGGGCTAAAACAGCCAATATTTCAACCCTGGACCTCCCA
>NW_022967617.1:0-265 GCF_012274545.1 Fukomys damarensis
GTGCCCGGGCAGCTCTTATTAGGACTGGCGAGAGAAACACCATCTTGCCTAGGTAAGAACCCATGAAAATTTAAGTTTATCATGAGCCACTTAGAATCCTACTACGTGTAAGTCTGCGGTAATCAGACTTTATTACAGCCCCTCCACAACCAGCCCAGATTATGAGAAAGTATTTATAAAGATGTTTCAAACTAATGAAACCGTTAGTTGGTATAAAAGTACTTAAAAATTAAATAACAGTTCACTACTCCAAAACAGTAAGAGC
>NW_022967618.1:0-1629 GCF_012274545.1 Fukomys damarensis
TATTGTTGAGGATACGGAGGCAATTCACCTTCAGATAGTTTTCATGTGCGAGGGAAGGTAAGCTGAGTGCCTTTTTTGAAGGTGGGATATAACGTGTGTTTCCAGGGATGGGAACATTGAGGCCTAGATATAATGGGTAGTGACTGGTCAGCGAGGGGTGTTAGACCTAGATTTAGGGACGGATTTGGCTCCATATTTTGCTCCCTGAGTAGGGACATGTGTATTGGAAGGTGAGTTTTTGTGTCAACTTGACGTTTTGTGTTAGGAATGATGTAAGAATATAAGTGCCTCCTCTCGGGTCCGGATCGTGTTACTGTTAGTGGTCGGATTCTGCTGAGTGTTAGGCTGGGAGTTTCTCTCCCTGGCTATCAGGGTGTGGGGTTCCTAGTTAACAGCAGCATGAGATTTCGTCTTAGGCTTACCCACAGTGGTGGATTTCTGATCCCGCCTTATGAGATCTTAGGAATCAGGTGGTGGGTTAGCCTTAGGGTCAGGGTTGTGGAGCATGATCCAGAAGGAATTCTACCACGTATTTTGCACGTGAGCGGGAAGGTGCGGGGCAGTGTCTTTCATGAAGGTGGGATGTACTGTGTGTTTCCAAGGACCTGATCATTGCACTGTAGCTATAATGGGTAGCGCCTGGCCAGGGAGTAGGGTTAGAGTTAGATGAATGGGAATGAATGGGCTCCCCATTTCACTCAATGTATCGTGTCGTTTACGTTACAGGGGCAGGGCTCCTGTGCATTTGATGTTCAGTGTTGGGAATGATGTAGGAATGGAAGTCCCACTTCCAGATTTAGGCTTAGGTTTAGGGTTAGGATTAGGATTGCAGAGGGTATTGGACTTGGAATTTCTGAAGCTGGGTATTGGGGTGCAGGTTTCCTAGTAAGAATCAGTTTGAGATTTGACTTTGGCTTAGCCAAAGTGGAAGATTTTGAGGACCGCAATCTGAGAATTTAGGAATCAGGTTGGAGGTTAGAGTTAGGGTTAGGACAGGTGAGCACGACACAGAAGGAATTCACACAGCAGACAATTTGGGTGTGAGAGGTAAGGTGAGGGCACTGACTTTTGTGAAGCTAGGATGTACTGTGGTTTTCCCTTGGACCTGAGCATTGACGCCTTGACAGAATAGGTAGTGATTGGCCATCGAATAGTGTTAGCGCTACATTGAGGGGATGGAATGGATTCCACATTTGACTCCCTGTGTAGTGTAGTGTGTGACGGAGGGTAAGGCTTCATGTTCATTGGACCCTGAGTTTTGGGAATGATGTAGGAATGTAAGTCCCTCCTCGAGGCTCAGGGATAGGGTTAGGGTTAGGCGGAGGATTCCGGAGAAGGATAGCTTTGGGATTTCGCTGCCTGGGTGTCGGGCTGTGGGTTTCCAAGTGAGTGTCAGCATGAGATGGCACCTGAGGCTTAAGCGCAGGGGAGGATTTCAAGTGCCACCCCACTGCAACCGAGGAATCAGGCTGTGGGCTAGGGTTAGGGTTAGGATTGGTGAGCATAACCCGGACGGAATTCACCTTCCAGGTGGTTTGCCTGTGCGAGCGAAGGTGAGGGCAGCGCCTTTCTTGAAGGTGGGGTCGAATGTGTGTTTCCCGGGACCTGCCCATGGAGTCCTGGCTATAG
>NW_022967618.1:1748-5426 GCF_012274545.1 Fukomys damarensis
GACAGAGGAGTAGAAGACCCTCCTCTCGGGTCAGGGCTCCTGCTGGCGCTGGGGGTAGACAGGATTCCGGTGGGTGAGAGGCTCGCAGTTTCTCTCCCTGGCTATTGGCGTGTGGGTTCACAAGGTGGTAGCGGCATGAGATTGCGCCTTAAGCTCAGCCCCGGTGCCGGATTGCAAGGACCGCCTGCAGGAAGCTTAGGAATCAGGTGGTGGCTTAGGGTTAGGGTTAGGGTTGGTGAGCGTGATCCAGAAGGAAGTCGCCTACCGGGTAGTTTGCCTGTGCGAGGGAAGGTGAGGGCAGCATCTTTCACGAAGGTGGGATGCACTGGGTATTTCCAAGGACCCGCACATCGCACCGCCGTGGTAGTGGGCAGTGCCGGGCCAGCTAGTAGGGTGAGAGCTCGATGATGGGGACGGGACTGGCTCCCCACTCCACTCCCCGCGTCGCGTCGTCTACATTTCGGGGGGTGGGGGAAACCCGTCCATGCGACCCTCAGTGTTCACAATGACGTAGGAAGGTAAGTCCCTCCCCCCGGGGTCAGGCTGAGGGTGAGGGTTAGGATGAGGGTTCCGGTGAGTGACAGCCTCGCGCTTTGTACACCTGCGTATCGGTGTGCGGCTTTCCTAGTGAGTATCAGCATGAGATTTCACCTTAGGCTCAGCCAGAGTGGAGGAGTTCGAGGACCGCCCTCGGGGAAGGTAGGAATCAGGTGGTGGGTTAGGGTTAGGGTTAGGACAGGGGAGCACGACACGGAAGGAATTCACACAGCAGACAATTTGGGCGTGAGAGGTAAGGTGAGGGCAGTGACTTTTGTGAAGCTCGGATGTGCCATGGTTTTCCCTCGGACCGGAGCCTTGCCGCCTTGACAGAATCGGGAGGGAGGGGCCATCGCCTGGCGTTAGAGCTACATTTCGGGGCTGGAACCGATTCCCCGTTGGGCTCCCCGTGTAGTGTAGTGTGTGACGGAGGGTAAGGCTGCGTGTTCATTGGTCCCTGAGTTTTAGGAATGATGTAGGAATGTAAGTCCCCCCTGGAGGCTCAGGGATAGGGTTAGGGTTAGGCGGAGGATTCCGGAGAAGGATAGCTTTGGGATTTCGCTGCCTGGGTGTCGGGCTGTGGGTTTCCTAGTGAGTGTCAGCATGAGATGGCACCTGAGGCTTAAGCACAGGGGAGGATTTCAAGTGCCGCCCCACGGCAACCGAGGAATCAGGCTGTGGGCTAGGGTTAGGGTTAGGATAGGTGAGCATGACCCGGACGGAATTCACCTTCCAGGTAGTTTGCCTGTGCGAGGGAAGTTGAGGTCAGCGCCTTTCTTGAAGGTGGGGTCGAATGTGTGTTTCCCCGGACCTGCCCATGGAGGCCTGGCTATAGTGGGCAGCGACTGGCCAGCGAGGAGAGATAGCGCTCGATGTGGGGGATGGAATAGGCACCCTGTTTTCCTCCCTGAGTAGTGTCCTGAGCGTGGGACGGTGGGTGTCGGTGCTAGCTGGATGTCCAGGCTGACGAATGACGGAGGAGTAGAAGTCCCTCCTCTCGGCTCAGGGCTCCTGTTAGCGCTGGGGATAGACAGGATTCCGGTGGGCGATAGGCTGGCAGTTTCTCTCCCAGGCTATTGGCGTGTGTGTTCCCTAGGTGGTAGCGGCATGAGATTGCGCCTTAGGCTCAGCCCCAGTGCCGGATTTAAAGGACCACCTGCTGGGAGCTTAGGAATCAGGTGGTGACTTAGGGTTAGGGTTAGGGTTGGAGAGCGTGATCCGGAAGGAAGTCGCCTACCGGGTAGTTTGCCTGTGCGAGGGAAGGTGAGGGCAGCGCCTTTCACGAAGCTGGGATGCACGGGTATTTACAAGGACTCGCGCGTCGCACCGCGGTGCTAGTGGGCAGTGCCGGGCCAGCTAGTAGGGTGCGAGCTCGATGATGGGGACGGGACAGGCTCCCCATTCCACTCCCCGCGTCGCGTCGTCTACATTTCGGGGGGCGGGGGGCCCCTGTTCATGTGACCTTCAGTGTTCGGAATGACGTAGGAACGTAAGTCCCTCCCCCCGGGGTCAGGCTGAGGGTGAGGGTTAGGATGAGGATTCCGGTGAGTGACAGCCTCGCAGTTTCTGCACCTGGGTATCGGTGTGCGGCTTTCCTAGTGAGTATCAGCATGAGATTTGACCTTAGGCTCAGCCAGAGTGGAGGACGTCGAGGACTGCCATCGGGGAAGGTAGGAATCAGGTGGTGAGTTAGGGTTAGGGTCATGACAGGGAAGCACGACACGGAAGGAATTCACACAGCAGACAATTTGGGTGTGAGAGGTAAGGTGAGGGCAGTGACTTTTGTGAAAATCGGATGTACCGTGGTTTTCCCTCGGACCGGAGCCTTGCCGCCTTGACAGAATCGGGAGGGAGGGGCCATCGCCTAGCGTCACAGCTGCATTTCGGGGCTGGAACGGATTCGCCGTTGGGCTCCCCGTGTAGTGCAGTGTGTGACGGAGTGTAACGCTTCGTGTTCATTGCACATTGAGTTTTAGGAATGATGTAGGAATGTAACTCAACCCTGGAGGCTCAGGGATAGGGTTAGGGTTAGGCGGAGGATTTCGGAGAAGGATAGCTTTGGGATTTCGCTGCCTGGGTGTCGGGCTGTGGGTTTCCTAGTGAGTGTCAGCATGAGATGGCACCTGAGGCTTAAGCAGAGGGTAGGATTTCAAGTGCTGCCCCACGGCAACCTAGGAATCAGGCTGTGGGCTAGGGTTAGGGTTAGGATTGGTGAGCATGACCCAGACGGAATTCACCTTCCAGGTAGTTTGCCTGTTCGAGCGAAGGTGAGGGGAGCGCCTTTCTTGAAGGTGGGGTCGAATGTGTGTTTCCTGGGACCTGCCCATGCAGGCCTGGCTATAGTGGGCAGTGAGTGGCCAGCGAGGAGGGTTAGCGCTCGATGCTGGGGACAGAATAGGCCCCCCATTTTCTTCCCTGAGTAGTGTCCTGAGCGCTGGATGGTGGGTGTCGGTGTTAGTTGGACGTCCAGGCTGAGGAATGACGTAGGAGTAGAAGTCCCTGCTGTCGGGTCAGGGCTCCTGTTAGCGCTGGGGATAGGCAGGATTGCGGTGGGCGATAGGCTGGCAGTTTCTCTCCCTGGCTATTGGAGTGTGGGTTCCCTAGGTGTAAGCGGCATGAGATTGCGCCTTAGGCTCAGCCCCAGTGCCGGATTTCAAGGACCACCTGCTGGGAGCTTAGGAATCAGGTGGTGGCTTAGGGTTAGGATTAGGGTTGGTGAGCGTGATCCGGAAGGAAGTCTCCTACCGGGTAGTTTGCCTGTGCGAGGGAAGGTGAGGCAGCGCCTTTCACAAAGCTGGGATGCACCGGGTAGTTACAAGGACACGCGCATTGCACCGCAGTGCTAGTGGGCAGTGCCAGGCCAGCGAGTAGGGTGAGAGCTCGATGATGGGGACGGGACAGGCTCCCCATTCCACTCCCTGCATCGTGTCGTCTACATTTCAGGGTGCGGGGGGCCCCTGTTCATGTGACCTTCAGTGTTCGGAATGACGTAGGAAGGTAAGTCCCTCCCCCCGGGGTCAGGCGGAGGGTGAGGGTTAGGATGAGGATTCCGGTGAGTGACAGCCTCGCAGTTTCTGCACCTGGGTATCGGTGTGCGGCTTTCCTAGTGAGTATCAGCATGAGATTTGACCTTAGGCTCAG
>NW_022967618.1:6307-9023 GCF_012274545.1 Fukomys damarensis
CGGTGGTCGATAGGCTGGCAGTTTCTCTCCCTGGCTATTGGCGTGTGTGTTCCCTAGGTGGTAGCGGCATGAGATTGTGCCTTAAGCTCAGCCCCAGTGCCGGATTTCAAGGACCACCTGCTGGGAGCTTACGAATCAAGTGGTGGCTTAGGGTTATAGTTAGGGTTGGTGAGCGTGATCCGGAAGGGAGTCGCCTACCGGGTAGTTTGCCTGTGCGAGGGAAGGTGAGGGCAGCGCCTTTCACGAAGCTGGGATGCACCGGGTATTTGCAAGGACCCGCGCGTCGCACCGCGGTGCTAGTGGGCAGTGCCGGGCCGGCGAGTAGGGTGAGAGCTCGATGATGGGGACGGGACAGGCTCCCCATTCCACTCCCCGCGTCGTGTCGTCTACATTTCAGGGGGCGGGGACCCCTCTTCATGTGACCTTCAGTGTTCAGAATGACGTAGGAACGTAAGTCCCTCGACCCGGGGTCACGCTGAGGGTGAGGGTTAGGATGAGGATTCCGGTGAGTGACAGCCTCGCAGTTTCTGCACCTGGGTATCGGTGTGCGGCTTTCCTAGTGAGTATCAGCATGAGATTTGACCTTAGGCTCAGCCAGCGTGGAGGAGGTCGAGGACCTCCCTGGGGGAAGGTAGGAATCAGGTGGTGGGTTAGGGTTAGGGTTATGACAGGGAAGCACGACACGGAAGGAATTCACACAGCAGACAATTTGGGCGTGAGAGCTTAGGTGAGGGCAGTGACTTTTGTGAAGCTCGGATGTGCCGTGGTTTTCCCTCAGAGGGCAGCGCCTTTCTTGAAGGTGGGGTCGAATGTGTGTTTCCCGGGACCTGCCCATGGAGGCCCGGCTATAGTGGGCAGCGAGTGGCCAGCGAGGAGGGTTAGCGCTCGATGTCGGGGACCGAATAGGCCCCCCATTTTCCTCCCTGAGTAGTGTCCTGAGCGCTGGACAGTGCGTGTTGGTGTTATTTGGACATCCAGGCTGAGGAATGACGTAGGAGTAGAAGTCCCTGCTCTCGGGGCAGAGCTCCTGTTAGCGCTGGGGATAGACAGGATTCCGGTGGTCGATAGGCTGGCCGTTTCTCTCCCTGGCTATTGGTGTGTGGGTTCCCTAGGTGGTAGCGGCATGAGATTGCACCTTAGGCTCAGCCCCATTGCCGGATTTCAAGGACCACCTGCTGGGAGCTTAGGAATCAGGTGGTGGCTTAGGGTTAGGGTTAGGGTTGGTGAGCGTGATCCGGAAGGGAGCCGCCTACCGGGTAGTTTGCCTGTGCGAGGGAAGGTGAGGGCAGCGCCTTTCACGAAGCTGGGATGCACCGGGTATTTACAAGGACCAGCGCGTCGCACCGCGGTGCTAGTCGGCAGTGCCGGGTCAGCTAGTAGGGTGAGAGCTCGATGATGGGGACGGGACAGGCTCCCCATTCCACTCCCCGCATCGCGTCGTCTACATTTCAGGGGGCGGGGGGCCCCTGTTCATGTGACCTTCAGTGTTGGGAATGACGTAGGAAGGTATGTCCCTCACCCAGGGTCAGGCTGAGGGTGAGGGTTAGGATGAGGATTCCGGTTAGTGACAGACCGCGCAGTTTCTGCACCTCGGGATAGCGGTGCCGCTTTCCTAGTGAGTATCAGCATCAGATTTCACCTTAGGCTCAGCCCCAGCGGTGGAGGTCGACGACCGCGCTCCGGGAAGGTAGAAATCAGGTGGTGGGCTAGGGTTAGGATTAGGACAGGGGAGAACGACACGGCAGGAATTCACACAGCAGAAAATTTGGCCGTGAGAGGTAAGGTGAGGGCAGTGACTTTTGTGAAGCTCGGATGTGCCGTGGTTATCCCTCGGACCGGAGCCTTGCCGCCTTGACAGTATCGGGAGGGAGGGGCCATCGCCCAGCGTCAGAGCTACATTTAGGGGCTGGAACGGATTCCCCATTGGTCTCCCCGTGTAGGGTTGTGTGTGACGGAGGGTAAGGCTTCGTGTTCATTGGACCCTGAGTTTTAGGAATGATGTAGGAATGTAAGTCCCTCCTCGAGGCTCAGGGATAGGGTTAGGGTTAGGCGGAGGATTCCGGAGAAGGATAGCTTTGGGATTTCACTGCCTGGGTGTCGGGCTGCGGGTTTCCTAGTGAGTGTCAGCATGAGATGGCACCTGGGGCTTAAGCGCAGGGGAGGATTTCAAGTGCCACCCCACGGAAACCCAGGAATCAGGCTGTGGGCTAGGGTTAGGGTTAGGATTGGTGAGCCTGACCCGGACGGAATTCACCTTGCAGGTGGCTTGCCTGTGCGAACGAAGGTGAGGGCAGCGCCTTTCTTGAAGTTGGGGTCGAATGTGTGTTTCCCGGGACCTGCCCATGGAGGCCTGGCTATGGTGGGCAGCGACTGGCCAGCGATGATGGTTAGCGCTGGATGTCGGGGACGGAATAGGCACCCCGCTCTCCTCCCTGAGTAGTGTCCTGAGCATTGGACGGTGGGTGTCGTGCTAGCTGGACGTCCAGGCTGAGGAATGACGGAGGAGTAGCAGTCCCTCCTCTCGGGTCAGGGCTCCTGTTGGCGCTGGGGGTCGACAGGATACCGGTGGGTGATAGGCTGGCAGTTTCTCTCCCTGGCTATTGGCGTTTGGGTTCCCTAGGTGGTAGCGGCATGAGATTGCGCCTCAGGCTCAGCCCCGGTGCCGGATTGCAAGGACCGCCTGCTGGGAGCTTAGGAATCAGGTGGTGGCTTAGGG
>NW_022967618.1:9205-13108 GCF_012274545.1 Fukomys damarensis
CGGGGACGGAATAGGCCCCCCGCTCTCCTCCCTGAGTAGTGTCCTGAGCGTTGGATGGTGGGTGTCGCTGCTAGCTGGACGTCCAGGCTGAGGAATGACAGCGGAGTAGCAGCCCCTCCTCTCAGGTCTGGGCTCCTGTTGGCGCTGGGGGTAGACAGGATTCCGATGGGTGATAGGCTGGCAGTTTCTCTCCTGGCTATTGGCGTGTGGGTTCCCTTGGTGGTAGCGTCATGAGATTGCGCCTCAGGCTCAGCCTCGGTGCCGGATTATAAGGACCGCCTCCTGGGAGCTTAGGAATCAGGTGGTGGCTTAGGGTTAGGGTTAGGGTTGGTGAGCGTGATCCGGAAGGCAGTCGCCTACCGGGTAGTTTGCCTGTGCGAGGGAAGGTTAAGGCCGCGCCTTTCACAAAGGTGGGATGCACTGGGTATTTGCAAGGACCCACGCATCGCACTGCCGTGCCCGTGGATAGTGCTGGGCCAGCGAGTAGGGTGAGAGCTCGATGATGGGGACGGGACAGGCTCCCCACTCCACTCCCCGCGTCGCGTCCTCTACATTTCGGGGGGCGGTTGGACTCCGTTCATGCGACTTTCAGTGTTCGGAATGACGTAGGAAGGGAAGTCCCTCCCCCCGGGCTCAGGCTGAGGGTGAGGGTTAGGATGAGGATTCCGGTGAGTGACAGCCTCGCAGTTTCTGCACCTGGGTATCGGCGTGTGGCTTTCCTAGTGAGTATCAGCAGGAGATTTCACCTTAGGCTCAGCCCAAGTGGTGGAGGTCGAGGACCGCCCTCCGGGAACGTAGGAATCAGGTGGTGGGCTAGGGTTAGGGTTAGGACAGGGGAGCACGGCACGGCAGGAATTCGCACAGCAGACATTTTGGGCGTGAGAGGTAAGGTGAGGGCAGTGACTTTTGTGAATCTCGGATGTGCCGTGGTTTTCCCTCGGACGGGAGCCTTGCCGCCTTGACAGAATCGGGAGGGAGGGGCCATCGCCTAGCGTCAGAGCTACATTTAGGGGCTGGAACGGATTCCCCGTTGGGCTCCCTGTGTAGGGTAGTGTGTGACGGACGGTGAGGCTTCGTGTTCATTGGACCCTGAGTTTTAGGAATGATGTAGGAATGTAAGTCCATCCTCGAGGCTCAGGGATAGGGTTAGGGTTAGGCGGAGGATTGCAGAGAAGGATAGCTTTGGGATTTCGCTGCCTGGGTGTCGGGCTGTGGGTTTGCTAGTGAGTGTCAGCATGAGATGGCACCAGGGTCTTAAGCACAGGGGAGGATTTCAAGTGCTGCCCCAAGGCAACTGAGGAATCAGGCTGTGGGCTAGTTTTAGGGTTAGCATTGGTGAGCATGACACCGAGGGAATTCACCTTCCAGGTGGTTTGCCTGTGCGAGCGAAGGTGAGGGCAGCGCCTTTCTTGAAGTTGGGTTCAATCTGTGTTTCCCGGGACCTGCCCATGGAGGCCTGGCTATGGTGGGCAGCGACTGGCCAGCGAGGAGGGTTAGCGCTCGATGTCGGGGACGGAATAGGCCCCCCGCTCTCCTCCCTGAGTAGTGTCCTGAGCGTTGGACGGTGGGTGTCGGTGCTAGCTGGACGTCCAGCCTGAGGAATGACGGCGGAGTAGCAGTCCCTCCTCTCGGGTCAGGGCTCCTGTTGGCGCTGGGGGTAGACAGGATTCCGGTGGGTGATAGGCTGGCAGTTTCTCTCCCTGGCTATTGGAGTGTGGGTTCCCTAGGTGGTAGCGGCATGAGATTGCGCCTCAGGCTCAGCCCCGGTGCCGGATTGCAAGGACCGCCTGCTGGGAGCTTAGGAATCAGGTGGTGGCTTAGGGTTAGGGTTAGGGTCGGTGAGCGTGATCCGGAAGGAAGTCGCCTACCGGGTAGTTTGCCTGTGCGAGGGAAGGTGAGGGCAGCGCCTTTCACGAAGGTGGGATGCACTGGGTATTTCCAAGGACCCGCGCATCGCACCGCCGTGCCCGTGGGTAGTGCCGGGCCAGCGAGTAGGGTGAGAGCTCGATGATGGGGACGGGACAGGCTCCCCACTCCACTCCCCGCGTCGCGTCGTCTACATTTCGGGGGGCGGGGGGCCCCCGTTCATGCGACTTTCAGTGTTCGGAATGACGTGGGAAGGGAAGTCCCTCCCCCCGGGCTCAGGCTGAGGGTGAGGGTTAGGATGAGGATTCCGGTGAGTGACAGCCTCGCAGTTTCTGCACCTGGGTATCGGCGTGCGGCTTTCCTAGTGAGTATCAGCATGAGATTTCACCTTAGGCTCAGCCCCAGTGGAGGAGGTCGAGGACCGCCCTCCGGGAAGGTAGGAATCAGGTGGTGGGCTAGGGTTAGGGTTAGGACAGGGGAGCACGACACGGCAGGAATTCACACAGCAGACAATTTGGGCGTGAGAGGTAAGGTGAGGGCAGTGACTTTTGTGAAGCTCGGATGTGCCGTGGTTTTCCCTCGGACCGGAGCCTTGCCGCCTTGACAGAATCGGGAGGGAGGGGCCATCGCCTAGCGTCAGAGCTACATTTAGGGGCTGGAACGGATTTCCCGTTGGGCTCCCCGTGTAGGGTAGTGTTTGCCGGAGGGTGAGGCTTCGTGTTCATTGGACCCTGAGTTTTAGGAATGATGTAGGAATGTAAGTCCCTCCTGGAGGCTCAGGGATAGGGTTAGGGTTAGGCGGAGGATTCCGGAGAAGGATAGCTTTGGGATTTCGCTGCCTGGGTGTCGGGCGGCGGGTTTCCTAGTGAGTGTCAGCATGAGATGGCACCTGGGGCTTAAGCGCAGGGGAGGATTTCAAGTGCCACCCCACGGAAACCCAGGAATCAGGCTGTGGGCTAGGGTTAGGGTTAGGATTGGTGAGCCTGACCCGGACGGAATTCACCTTGCAGGTGGTTTGCCTGTGCGAGCGAAGGTGAGGGCAGCGCCTTTCTTGAAGGTGGGGTCGAATGTGTGTTTCCCGGGACCTGCCCATGGAGGCCTGGCTATGGTGGGCAGCGACTGGCCAGCGATGATGGTTAGCGCTGGATGTCGGGGACGGAATAGGCACCCCGCTCTCCTCCCTGAGTAGTGTCCTGAGCATTGGACGGTGGGTGTCGGTGCTAGCTGGACGTCCAGGCTGAGGAATGACGGAGGAGTAGCAGTCCCTCCTCTCGGGTCAGGGCTCCTGTTGGCGCTGGGGGTCGACAGGATACCGGTGGGTGATAGGCTGGCAGTTTCTCTCCCTGGCTATTGGCGTTTGGGTTCCCTAGGTGGTAGCGGCATGAGATTGCGCCTCAGGCTCAGCCCCAGTACCGGATTTCAAGGACCGCCTGCTGGGAGCTTAGGAATCAGGTGGTGGCTGAGGGTTAGGGTTAGGGTTGGTGAGCGTGATCCGGAAGGAAGTCGCCTACCGGGTAGTTTGCCTGTGCGAGGGAAGGTGAGGGCAGCGCCTTTCACGAAGGTGGGATGCACTGGGTATTTGCAAGGACCCGCGCATCGCTTCGCCGTGCCCGTGGGTAGTGCCGGGCCAGCGAGTAGGGTGAGAGCTCGATGATGGGGACGGGACAGGCTCCCCACTCCAATCCCCGCGTTGCGTCGTCTATATTTCGGGGGGTGGGGGGCCCCTGTTCATGCGACCTTCAGTTTTCGGAATGACGTAGTAAGGGAAGTCCCTCCCCGCGGGCTCAGGCTGAGGGTGAGGGTTAGGATGAGGATTCCGATTAGTGACAGCCTCGCAGTTTCTGCACCTGGGTATCGGCGTGCGGCTTTCCTAGTGTGTATCAGCATGAGATTTCACCTTAGGCTCAGCCCCAGCGGTGGATGTCGAGGACCGCGCTCCGGGAAGGTAGAAATCAGGTGGTGGGCTAGGGTTAGGGTTAGGACAGGGGAGAACGACACGGCAGGAATTCACACAGCAGAAAATTTGGCCGTGAGAGG
>NW_022967618.1:13516-14142 GCF_012274545.1 Fukomys damarensis
GTTAGAGCTATGTCGGGGCTGGAACGGATTCCCCGTTGGGCTCCCCGTGTAGTGTAGTGTGTTACGGAGGGTAAGGCTGCGTGTTCATTGGTCCCTGAGTTTTAGGAATGATGTAGGTATGTAAGTCCCTCCTGGAGGCTCAGGGATAGGGTTAGGGTTAGGCGGAGGATTCCGGAGAAGGATAGCTTTGGAATTTCGCTGCCTGGGTGTCGGGCTGTGGGTTTCGTAGTGAGTGTCAGCATGAGATGGCACCTGAGGCTTAAGCACAGGGGAGGATTTCCAGTGCCGCCCCACGGCAACTGAGGAATCAGGCTGTGGGCTAGGGTTAGGGTTAGGATTGGTGAGCATGACCCGGACGGAATTCACCTTCCAGGTAGTTTGCCTGTGCGAGCGAAGGTGAGGGCCGCGCCTTTCTTGAAGGTGCGGTCCAATGTGTGTTTCCCCGGACCTGCCCATGGAGGCCTGGCTATAGTGGGCAGCGACTGGCCAGCGAGGAGTGTTAGCGCTCGATTTCGGGGACGGAATAGGCCCCCCGTTTTACTCCCTGAGTAGTGAACTCAGCCCTGGACGGTGGGTGTCGGTGTTAGTTGGACGTCCAGGCTGAGGAATGACATAGGAGTAGAAGT
>NW_022967619.1:0-744 GCF_012274545.1 Fukomys damarensis
ACACACACACACACACACACACATGAACACACACACAGCGTATATTTTTCTTTTAAAAGAGGAATATAAAATTAATTCTATCTTTTTCCCTTTTGACTAGTAAAATATAGTATAGAAAAACAACTTATTTTGGAAAATTATGATTTCAGATAGTATCTGCTAGCATTAGCCAGTAGCAGGTGTTTTCTATGAGGATGAAAGGCAGACTATCATTTTCCTGAGGGAACTTGGTATTCATTACTCTCCTAGATGGTTAAATGTTTGGATTATGATCAGTTCGCATTTCTTTCATTTCCTATATTATGTGACACAGATTTGTAGCATGCTGCCAAGATAGCACCATTCTCTTCATTTTTCTTCTCAGGGCAGCTATTTTTTCCCTGTGAACATACAGCTAGGGGAAGGATGACCTGTGTTGTCTAATATTGACATTTTTAAGACTGAAACAGAAACGCAATGCCCAGTGTCATACAATAGCACAGATCTTCCTAAGTTCATAATCACGTTGTACTACTCGTTGCCCCTGTATAATCTTGTACCCACTGCATGGATATCCTGTGTTTCTTTCTAAAGCTCAGGAAAGAGCCCATATCGTCCTCTTCTGAGGAAGTGGCGAGAACTTCCTAAATATTCAGCTGGAGGAATGCATTTATCTGTTGACTTTACAGATATGCTCAAAGCAGTGCTGTTTAGTGACACCATACACTGGATTTCTTCGGCAGTGCCTCCCAGGAGCTCAGGGCA
>NW_022967620.1:0-201 GCF_012274545.1 Fukomys damarensis
ATCAATTATACCACATCAATTATACATTTTAATCCTTATTTACTCTTTAATGTTTTCATACCAGAGAAACTCTTTCATATTTTACACAGGTGCAACTTATTAATTTCAATTATGAGTGCGGCCTCAATGTAGATCCACTTAGTTATAAATCTCTCTAGTTTCTTGTTCTTTACAGCTGAGTAATATTCCATTTTAGTACAA
>NW_022967621.1:0-422 GCF_012274545.1 Fukomys damarensis
AAAATCAACAGTTGCAGATATTCAAAAGCCACTCCTAGTTTTGATATAAAAAAAGTCAGAGTATTACAAAGAGTGTCGAAGGTTTAAACCTGGGAATGTTTGTGCTCGCTTCAGCAGCACATACACTAAGCCTGGGAATGTTTTTTCTTTCATAGTTTAAAAATACACTCATAAAAACCTGTGCCCTTTTGTTGAATGATCCAAAACAATTCAACTAGGATCTTGGCCAGTAACTGGTTACATAATCCATCACATAATCTCTTAAAGTTTTAATTCCTTTATCTGCATTGTGAAGGAAAAAATTGAGCTCCTTAATCTCAAATTTCTTCCACCTCTCACTAGGGCAGTTAGATCGCACAACCATTCACAAGTACATTTTACAATTCTATGATTACCTTAATTTAAGGTATAACATAAAATCA
>NW_022967622.1:0-232 GCF_012274545.1 Fukomys damarensis
TAATTGTTGTTTTTCCTAGTGGGAACATTTCTCCCTCTGAAATCGAGTCTTCTAGGCCAGCAGGACATACAATTGCAGGGACAGAATATAACAATGTCAAGGAGGTCACTGGGCTGAGTATTGCCCTTCAATTTCTGTCCCTTGATTTTTGCAGCCATGATTCTGAGGCACTGGAGGAATAGCCCCATGTGTTAGATGCTCATTCAGTGCTTACATAGATTTCTGGAGAAAT
>NW_022967623.1:0-209 GCF_012274545.1 Fukomys damarensis
AACAGACTATTCTGGAAGCACAGCTGGGCTCAGGGTCACTTGATCAAGTAATTCGTTCGGTCCAAGATGCAGTGGCTGCAGAGTCCTCGTCTCCCTGCTGCACCACAGCAGGCTTCCCCTCCCCTTGCGCCTGGCTTTCCTACCCTAGGACATACACCCAACTGGGCTGATGAGGACACAGGACTCTCTGCATACCCTGATGCGCAGCA
>NW_022967624.1:0-223 GCF_012274545.1 Fukomys damarensis
CAGGGATCGAACTCAGAACCTTGCACTTGCAAGGCAGGTGCTGGAACCACTGAGCTAAATCCCCGGCCCTCAAATCTTGTCTATTAAAGAAAAATCTCTTCATAGACTTAAAACAAAAAGTGAGCATTGTTTTTGTAGCACTTTCATATATACTCTAGATATGAATTCATTCATACATTAAGTAATGGAATAAATATTTTTATATAATGTTCTTTATTTTCAA
>NW_022967625.1:0-372 GCF_012274545.1 Fukomys damarensis
GCGATCCTCCTGCCTCAGCCTCCCGAGTGCTGGGATCACAGGTGTGCGCCACCACACCCGGCTCTTTTTTTATTTTGAAACAGGGCCTTGCTAAGTCACTGGGGCTGGACTTGAACTTGAGATCCTCCTTCCTCAGCCTCCCGGAGTGCTGGGAAAACAGGCGTGCATCCCACGCTGACTTGCTTTTTAAATTCTTTATTCTTTTCATTCTTTTAACAGCAACAACCAACCGCAGTGCTAGCTAGGATTAATTCTGCTCTCTCCTCTACCAACAAAGAAGTTGGGGGGTCAGAGAGGGGCCGTGACTGGTCTGACAGTCACAGGACAAGACAGAGTGGCAGTAAGAGCAGAAGCCAGACACAGGGATGGGGG
>NW_022967626.1:0-725 GCF_012274545.1 Fukomys damarensis
TTCTGACTTGGGTAAAGTTAATCTATGCATTCTTCTCACCAAACCATTAAGACCAGTGTCCATATTATTACAATCTTAATTCCCACGAGCAACTGTCCATGCGTGTGCCGTGAAAACATACAGCTAATTGGAGTATCACATATTGACAAATATTATCAATGGTTCAGTATTAACCTGGGGTGACATAACAAATGGTATTCAGTTGAAGTTATTTCTTGGGTTGTTGACAATTTAATCACTGACTGGCATAAGCTAATAGAAAATATGCTTACAATACTTCTAGTAGGCCTAGGAAGGAGGAAGTCCAGTACATGATCTACTTTCTCCACTTTTTAATCTCATTGTGGCTGAGAGAAGCTATGGATAATGTTATATGAATGAATGGAAATCCCAACAACAATGACTTTGCCAACTTATTTGAATTGATCATGTTAATGCAGGCAAAGTCCACCTCCTAGGGTCCAACTCCACTGTGGACTAACTCCTTTATGTTCTTTTTGCTTCTATGGGCATAAGGAATCTTGATGTTTACTCTCACTTCTGTTTATGACTGCTAGCAACTGAGCCTGGGTTTTCATCACTGCCACAACTATATTTTCTGGAATAAAATTCCCCATTTGGAGTTGTCAAGAATTTAACTACAAACATAGAAAGAAATAGAAAAAATTTAAAAATCCAAATGATTAAAATCTAGAAAGCTTTTAGAGGTGATAATAATAATAATA
>NW_022967627.1:0-355 GCF_012274545.1 Fukomys damarensis
TGTCTTTCTCCCTTTGGTATTATCACGTGAATTGTGCCATGGTTCTTGTATCTTCTCTCCTGTTTCTTTCTTTTTTATCTTTGTTTTTCAATTTGGAAAGTTTCTATTGATATATCTTCAAGCTACTAACTCTTTTCTTGGCCATACTAAGTCTAATGGTGAGCCCATCAAAGGTATTTGTGAAATGATTCATAAGCGTTCTTTTTTTCTTGCAATTCCTTTTGATTTTTTCTTCGAGTTTCTACTGTTCTGCTTGTAAGAAACCATGTGTTTCTTCATTCTATCTATTTTTTCCATTAGCAGTTTTAGTATATTGACATTCTTTTAAATATCCAGTTTCTTCTATATCTAAGTC
>NW_022967628.1:0-214 GCF_012274545.1 Fukomys damarensis
GATGTGGAAGTGAAAACCAGTCGTAAGATTTAGGCCTGGGTTCTAAGTCATTTCTTGTTTGTGGCTCCGTTTCCTCAAATGATCCGAGGAACTTTAAGGCCTTCCTGTAAACAGGAGTGGAAAGAGTGTGGCGTTATCCTCCTCCCTCCCCCTTAAATCTTTTCGTGGCCTGAGAAGGTCGGCCCAGACTCTGCAGTCAGATCCTCTCCTGGTA
>NW_022967629.1:0-1377 GCF_012274545.1 Fukomys damarensis
AAAGATATTGCCAGAAATTCCAGACTGCAAGGAAATCACCATTTTGATATCACCTGGGCAGGTTTTTGGTGAACCATTGTGAAATACAACCTGACCTTTCTACTTGCTTCTCCTCAAAGTGCAGCATATTGAATACAAAGATCTGTGTGAGGACATGAGCCTTGTTTCAGTTGGGGGTATTTTTATTGTTGGGAGAAGAAAAAGGGAAAATTTAGTTCCTGCCATTTGCTCTTGGCTCTGTGTGTAGCAGGCTGGAATGAACGGGCTGGATTATTCACCTGAGAATTGCTATCTTTATTACTTTTCTCAGAACCCTACAAAATAGCAGAATAAAAGGCAGTTACATCAGGCATATTTCTTGCACTCTGCTCTTAAATCTTGCCAGTCGAATTCCCAGCTTCCCTCATCTGAAAGCACTAGGTTAAACTTGGCGCACTTATGCACCTCCAAATGAAATCAGGGTGGACAGAAACTGCATACTCAAGTATTCACAACAGAAATCCTTCCTCTACCTCATTTTCACCCAGTGGAAAAATATGTGGTTATTACAGACAATTGTACTGCCCATTGAATTGTGCATAGTCTTTAATAACTTCCAACACTGAGTTCTTTTGTGAGCACTTCCGAAGTGAGAGAAGGCTTTTTCTTATTTTTATCGCTCTCATTGAACATTTCTCATACTGAAGTTTTTAAAACATGCTATCGCAGTATTAATCCATTATATTTCATAGATATTTATCAAATCTCCTCCCAGGCAACTATACCATCTCAAGTGGTCAGTACCCTCACACACGTCTCAGTGGGAAGACTGCCCCCCCGTCTCTGCTGTTTCATTAGCTTTTCTTACCGACAATATCTACAGTTCCTCTGAAAGCTGGGAAGTGCAGACTTTCCTTCACTGATGTAGCTGAGTTAAGGGTAAATATCCATACCTGTCGCACTGAGATTTGTCTATAGAGCAATTGACATGAATCATTATTCTGTACATTGCTCCAACACTGCACTTAGAAAAGCTTTCCAGCTGTCGCAGCTATGGATTCTTTTGACTCTTCTGTACTGTCTTTGGGGAGAATATTTACTTTTTAGTACATGTCAAAATGCAAAGTGGTTGTCTCCTTAGTACAGTATAAGCAACCCAAATTAAGTAAAAGGAAAATAAATTTTAATTGAGTAAGTGCTTTTTCACAAGTTGCACAAATATTAAAATAAAAATTTATAATTTGTCAGTTATCTATTTTGCCACCATGAGATACAATATCTGGAATATTTGGACAATTTATGAAAATGACACTTTCCCTAAAGTCTTATTTAATGTGATTGCCATTATCATTGCTCGAGATCATGAGCCTTTTAAAAAATGGAGGGGAAATAAAGAAA
>NW_022967630.1:0-581 GCF_012274545.1 Fukomys damarensis
TTTTGTTCTAGGCTCTGATAATATGATTGATGAACAAGTCTTTGTTCCTATTCTCAAATAGCATAAAACTTTGCGAGGCAAATATGTGTCAAAAATTACAGTACAATATTAGGAGGAGTGGTTTGGATCTCTACATATGTGATTTGGGGGCAAAGTAGAAGGGTACTCAGCTCCATTGGGCTGGGGGAGAAACTGTTGTCATGGAAAGATTTTCAGACAGGTTGGCAACTAATCTTCAATTAGGAGGAAAGGGTCTATTTTTTAATGGGAGTGGAATAAGAATGACATTTTAGAATGTGCCAACAATATTTGAAAAGAAGAGAGGAAAATGAACATGGCACATTTTGTAGACGGTAGTTTGGGTATGATTGGTTTATATTGTGTAAATTATGATGCAATTTAATAAGAACTAAGTGTATACCACTTTCTTTTGGTGTGAAAGTGATATGATTGTGTCTGAGCTTTAGCCAAATTATTTTGGTAGCAGTTACTGTGAAAGATCACTGAAAGTGGCAATCAGCGCATAATACATGCACAGATCTGTGTGTGTGTGTGTGTGTGTGTGTGTGTGTGTGTGTGTG
>NW_022967631.1:0-200 GCF_012274545.1 Fukomys damarensis
AGGGAGGGAGAGATGGTGGAAAGATTGGTCATTGAGTACTAGGTTTAGCTTGGTAAGAGAGATCAGTTCTGGTGTTTTGTTACATGGTTGAATTAAGAGTGTAATCAGTAGGTAATACCCAGTGATGCTGCTGCCAAAGGAATGAGGCTGAGAGTCCTATTATTGTCTAACTTGTGTGAATTGAGCAAGAGACAGGTTGG
>NW_022967632.1:0-206 GCF_012274545.1 Fukomys damarensis
AATGGATATGAAAAATGAAATAAGAACTAATACAATTGTGATGGGGGATTCCAATAATCCACTGACACAGACAGATCATCTAGACAAAAAATCAACAACAAAATAACAGAACCGAACCAAGCCTTAGAACAACAGACTTAGTAGATGTCTGCAGAGTGTTTCACCCCACAAAATCAAAATATACATTCTTTTCAGCTGCACATGAG
>NW_022967633.1:0-2698 GCF_012274545.1 Fukomys damarensis
ATCGCCTGTATGCTCCCAGACTACATGATACCAATAGGCCTAACCTGGAATACCTGTAACAGCACACCAGAGTTTTGAGGGGTGGGGTAATCTCTGAAATGTTATATTCAAACCAGTAGGATTTTTAGATACCACTAGAAATTCATTCAGCAAAAGCTATATTTTTTCTGAACTCTTCTTAATGTCTGTATACTAATATTGCAAGTTTAATTTCAGAACTACAGCCCAGTACACCATGGAATATCCTAAACACTCAGAAGAGTGGCTTCCTCTTGCCTGGCCTCTAATGGTGTGAGTTCTGTAGGTTGATGTGTTTGGTTCTCAGATAGTAAGGAGACAAGAGCTCCTCATTCAAAAATTAAAGCAGAAACAAAGACTCTTTTTAAAATAAACATTTAAGGGCAAGGTGGTGGCACACACCTGTAACCCCAGAACTTCAGAGCTGAGGCAGGACAATTTCTGTGAGTTCGAGGTCAGCCTGGGCTGCTAGGGAGTTCAAAGCCAGCCTGAATTGCATAGTGGCATCCTGTCTAAAAAAAAAAAAACAAAATAATAAAATAAAACAAACATTTGTTGAAGCCACCAATGTCAGAGTTCGATTTATGTAAAAATCAAATCTTAGAACTGAGAACAATCATAATTGTTACATAGTCCAAAGTCCCTGAGATCTTCATTGACCCTACATGTCCTGTTATGCACTATGAGCCAAACCATGCACAAATGCCTCAGAGTCGTAAGAAGTAAAGTAAGAAGGGTTAAGTTAGAGAGGTAATGGAACCATACCAAAGGACAGCCAGCTTGGGAGGTGAACTTCATCAGGAATGGTAGGGAATGAGAATGCATGTTGGGAAGAAGGAATAGCAGTTGTGTGGCATGGGACCCTTTGGCAGGGAGGCAGCTTTCCAGAACCCTAAGTGATTATCCATGACTGGCATGTAGGATACTATCAACCGGGATTCTTGAACAGTGGGTGTCTAAACTGTAAATTTGCTGGTAGTATGATTGGAGATATGACTGTGAAAAGCGGGGTGCATGATAGAGGCTGGAACACAGGGGAGAAGAATCCATACGAAGATACACCCTAAACTTGGCCACTACCGTGTTCACCTTGTTGCTTGGCCCTAGGGACCTCTAATCTCTTTTATAGACAACTGCATCAGATGGTCAGTCAATAGAGACCCATTTAAAAAAAAAAAAAAGCTGAGAAAAGCCACACTATAAATATGTCAGGTCATTGTGGGTGTGTCAGAATCAATACATCATCTCAGGTTAAATAAAGACAAGCCTTGGGAATGGAGCTCTTCAGTTGGCTGCCAAACAGACCAAATGATGCAGTCATCCAGGAGTGGACTTTGGGGAAACTCCACACCTGCACTGCTCTGTACAGACATCTTAGTTGTAGAACTCTTTAGTTTTCAAGTCCTTTACAAGGCAGAAGATGGGGATCGGATTAGGGCAGAGGTAACTATTCTTAACAAGATTCAATCATTTTTCTGAATAAGCACTCTTGGATTGTTGAAGGCTTTTAGTTAATTCCCAGAGTTCTGAAAAAGTTAATTTTGACAGTTTTTGCCAGTGTTCTTGTCAGAGGAACAGGTTTTCAGAGATTCTTACTCTATAATTTTAAAAGCTCTATACTTGGTCCCCACCTTTTTGGCACTAGGGATTGAACTCAGGTCCTTGTGCTTGCAAGTGAGGCACCGGAACCGCTGAGCTAAATCCCCAGCCCTCCATATGTTTGCTTTTTAAGAAGTTTGAGTTCTTTGGTGAGATTCTACATTTTATAATCTGCCTTTTAAAAGTGGTGGGACTATTTTCTTCCTCCATCAATGACATGTGAGTACAGGCCACTGTGCATTCTTCTCCACATTTAGTATTAACATTCTTTTTCACTTGAGCCATTTAATAGGTAGTGCAGTCTAATTTTCAATTAATTTTTGCTTACTGATCATATCAGTCAGTGCGCACTAGAGAAACAGATTTAATGCAAATATACAGATATATAAGAATTTACAAGACTGGCTTACAGTGGTTACTCACAGAGTCAGGTGGGGAGAGTGCAAAAGGCCTGTCTGCACACTGGAGACCAGAAAGATCCGGTCAAAGGCCTGAAGCTCTGTGTAGTACCCCGGGCAAATCTGTATCTGGAGGCTGAAGAAGGATCAGTGCTGGAAGCTGAAGGGTCTTTGCTGGAAGCCAAGAGAAGACCATGTCCAAGGTGAAGGTGAAGGTGAAGACTGGAGCTCCTCCAAAGAAACAAATGAGCCTTCCTTCTTCATTTTCCTTTTTTTCTATTCAGGCAACAAGCCCGTTGGTTGCTGTCACTCATACCTAGGCTGGGTCTTCTGTCTTCAGTAAATCCCTTTAGCCACACCTAGAACTGTGCTGATGTAATTTAGTTGAACGTTTCTTGCTTAGATTGCCATACTCAGGTAACACAATGATGTTGATATTATAAGATAACTGCCTTGATATGTCTGTTGCCATTTTGGTTAGCGACTGCCATTTTATACTTTAAGTTTCCATTTCCTGCATCATGCATCATCTAATGCGTGAGCAAGGCTGGTCCATACAAGGAATGGATCACAAGTAGTGGCCCCTGAGTGGCTGCCTGCACAGCTGATGCAATTCCGCAACCCGCTTGCACCAGCCACCTGCTATATAACCAAGCCCCTTCCACCCAGCTCTCTCTCTCTTC
>NW_022967634.1:0-659 GCF_012274545.1 Fukomys damarensis
TTGTTATGTCTCAGCAGAGTAGCAGTGGAGACCAGTAAGTGCTGAGGGAAATGATGGATGGAGGAATGACCATCTATCAGAATCATTGCTTTCCCATCATCAGGACCTTCATGAAATTTGGGCAGCTGGATGGGAGCATAGAGTTGTGCAAAAATTTAGCAGTAAGTCCTGTCATTCCTAGAAGAAATCCCTTTCTCACTGTGAATTTCTCTTGGGGGTCCTTGTGTATCTCAGTGTGTGGCAGCTGCTGTATCAGATACAGGGAGAATGGCCATATTCATAGCCAATGGTCACAGAAAGAGCAAGCACTGAAAATTCAGCAGAGATCATTATTTTCTCTATATCAGGACATACTTGCAGTTGTCCATATCCATTTGAATTTTTTTATCAGCTCACTCAATCTCAAATGGAGACTTAAAGTCTGGTCTTGCTTTCCTTCATACACTGGAAATTGGAAAGAGTTTAAAGTGTATCTGCAGTTAAGACCACTGCCCCTTTGCTTGTTTAGGGTACTTTACCCACAATCTGAAAATTTAATTGATTTCTTTTGAGTCCAGGTGTTATCTCTTGAACATAGGAAAATTTGTTAGGATTTCTAATCCCATTATTACATCTGAGTGGAATTCTAGTTCCTACAATTGCCCTGAGTATGAATGAAA
>NW_022967635.1:0-528 GCF_012274545.1 Fukomys damarensis
ACTTCTTTTTCATCTGCACATGGGTTGTTCTCCAAAATAGACCACACACTTGCTCATAGAACATGTTTAAGTAAGTGAAAAGGAATTGAAGTTATCCCCTGTATATTATTAGATCATAGGGCAATTATATTGGAGATCAGTCACAAAAGAAACTAAAAGAATTTCATAAACACATGGAAATTGAACAACCCACTTCAGAATAATCAATGGATCACAGAGCAAATTAAAGGAAAAATCAGACATGTCCTAAAATTAAATGACAATAAAAGTACAGCATATTGGAATCTATGGGACACAATGAAAGTGAGGGAAAATTCATAGGAGTGAATACTCATATTAGGAAAACATATCAAGCTCAATTACACAAACTAATGCTGAACTTCAAACTTCTAGAAAAATAAGAGCAGGAAAAACCAACGCTCACACAAGGGAGGAAATTATAAAGATCAGGGCAGAAATCAATATAATGGACACTAAGAGAACAATGTAAAAGATCAATGAAGGCAAGAGTAGGTTCTTCAAAATAAT
>NW_022967636.1:0-333 GCF_012274545.1 Fukomys damarensis
ATTACCATATATTCTGCTTATATTTTTAAAATTTGAATACAAATTTCCATATAATTCATGAGAAAAGAGTTAGGAGACACTAAAATGCTTACTATAAAATGCTTTAAGTTGTATAAAAGTCTAAATACTAAATATCAAACATGGTGAAGTAGCGTAAGTAGGAATTGGAAATTTTAAATGCTTGTATTAGAAACAAAATTCTGAGATTAATAAGCTAAATGCCAGCTTAAGAAAAGTTATAAGAAATAATGCAATCAACCTGGAAACAGGAAAAAAAAAGAATAGTAAAGAATAGAAATGAAAACAAATATAAAATCCAAAAGATAGAAATTG
>NW_022967637.1:0-243 GCF_012274545.1 Fukomys damarensis
CTGACTTTAAGAGCATCGTTCAGGGGATCCTTTAAACTTCATAGAAGCTTAAGGTTTACAGAAATGGATTAAAGGATTAAAAAGGGAGCTTTATTTTCCCTGATGGGACAGCTAAATTTTTATCCCTTATTTAAAATAAAAAATTTTATGCTAAAAAAATTTAGATCTCTCTATAAACACGAGCAGGCTTATACCCCGCTATCCCCACCCCACCAAGCCTGCTATTTCTTTCCCTTCATAATT
>NW_022967638.1:0-227 GCF_012274545.1 Fukomys damarensis
AAGATGCTTTCTACAGTGCTTGGTGTTTCCTTTGCTGTAAAACATCTTAATTTGACATAATATAATTTGTTGATTGTTGATATTATTTCTGTGCAACTGAGTTTTTCAGAAAGTCATTGTTCCTGTGCATGTCTTCAAGAGCTCTACTTATTTTATTTTCCATTCTTTTCTGTGTTTCTGGTTTAATATCTAGTCCTTTTGTCCATTTTGACTTGGTTTTTGTAGAG
>NW_022967639.1:0-219 GCF_012274545.1 Fukomys damarensis
TCCCCTCCATTGCCATTAGATCTGGAGTTTTCTAATGAATTCTAGGATAGACCCCATCTACCCATCTAAGTATCTCATTGTTCAGATCTTTCAAAAAGAAAGAAAACAAAGAACTGCAGCTTTATCTGCGTGGACACCTCGGTTGTCAGTACACCAACCAACTTTTACTGAAAAGAATGGGGCAAGAGAGCAAGAGTTTAAAATCTCTCTCCTCTCTCC
>NW_022967640.1:0-247 GCF_012274545.1 Fukomys damarensis
CATATGTAACTCTTTGACACATTATTTTGCCTACAATCTCTATTGCATGAAATCATATTATTAATACTTTTTTGTTATGATTAATTTATTTTCCTCCCAGTGATTGGTGTGTTTCATGACAAAGACTATATTTATGTTGTCCACTTTCAACATAATGTCCAAGCATAGTTTTTTTATAGTTTAATAGTGAATATTTTAAAAATATACTTGACATTTTGCTTCTGTTATTCTGTGCAACATACCAGTT
>NW_022967641.1:0-538 GCF_012274545.1 Fukomys damarensis
TATACACTGTTAACACAGGGGCAAGCTGTGTACACTACAGAACCCAGACTAGCTAAGGCCTCCACGACTAACACTTCCCCACCTATGTCTGTTACTACTCTCCAGTTCACTTCCCTCACTAGCTAATCTCTTCTTCATTCAAGTTTAGACAGCTCTTGCAGCCTTGACACTTCCAGAAAACTCTGTGATGCTCTCACTTTAAGGACTCTGCTCTGTTTCACCTGACAGTTCTTTCAGGGATTTGCTTAAATCTTGGCTTCTCCAGGATTCAGAATTGACTTCCCTAACTTAATACTGTCCCCTGACCATACATACCTCACATCTTTGCCTTGCCCTATTTTATTTATTTTCCTTTAGCATTTATTACTCTGGGACCTAGTAAGTAAGACATGTATATAGTTTGTTTATTATTTTAGAGTCTCTCTCCTTGGGGGAAATATAAGCTCCATAAGGCCAGGAATTTTGTCTGTTTTACACAACGTAAGCAAAACAAGGCCAAATACCTAGTTGCCTCATGAATATGTATTCAATGAATGAA
>NW_022967642.1:0-284 GCF_012274545.1 Fukomys damarensis
ATTAATATCGGTAATTGAATTGACTACATATACTTGAATTAAATATGCCTTGAAAATTAGAAAGTAACTGCTTATGTCTAAAATATCAGTATTATATTTCAGCCAATTCTAATTTCGTGTGGCATGTAATGCACTCAAACTATTTACATTAAATCAACTAATTTGATTTTGTTTTCTTATATTATTCATTAGCCTAACCAGAAAATTTCAAAGTTGGTTTATATTTGTCTTCATGAAAGTAAAGATATAGTTGAACTTATATACGTCTGTGTTTTTGTTTTCTG
>NW_022967643.1:0-221 GCF_012274545.1 Fukomys damarensis
GAAGAGCAAAAGTGATAGCAAAATATTGTCTACTCAAATAAAGACAGATAAAACCTAAATCTACAGCAGTATGGGATATCATAGCAGCCAAATTACTTCTAAGGCATGAGTATATGCAACCTAATTAGTTTGGATATTTGCATACATCCATAATACTATCTCCATAGTAAATACATCTATCAACTCCAAAAATCTTTTGTGTCCTTTTGTGATTTGTTTGT
>NW_022967644.1:0-294 GCF_012274545.1 Fukomys damarensis
TTTGTTGGGGCCAGGGATTTAGCTCAGTGGTGCTGCCACCTGCTTTGCAAGCATAAGGACCCATGTTTGATCTCCAGTCCCAAAAAACAATGTCTGAGTCTGCCTATTAGCCCACAATGGCTTGACTGAAGAGCCAGCAGTAGGTGTGTAGGAATGGAACAACTCCCCATGCCACTGGTACAGCACGGATCTCAATTATCCGTGATACTGTGACACCTTGGATGGCAAGAAAATGGTGCAGCTAAGGGCAATATGACTCATATATAAAACTTCTATAGAAGCAAAAATTAATCT
>NW_022967645.1:0-205 GCF_012274545.1 Fukomys damarensis
CCCAGCAGAACCAGGAACTAGAGACAATATTCCTCAGTGTCCACCAAGCCTCCTCTCACTTGTATCTCTAAGCAGGAGCCAGGAGATTAACCTGAGTGGATGGGTATGACATTCAGGGACTAGGAGGTGTGCTGCTGTCTAAACATTACCCTGAATCCACCCCTCTCTGCTAACCATGACCACAGTTTCGAACTGCCAACTCATC
>NW_022967646.1:0-254 GCF_012274545.1 Fukomys damarensis
AAAAAGGGATAATGTGTATTTCAAAATTGCTCAAATAGATTTTTAACATTCTCAAAAGAAAAAGTGACAAGTTAGTGAAGTGATGGACATGTTAGCTAGATTACATAATTTAACAGATAAAAACAATCTTATAAATGTACACATTATTATTTGTCGGAAATAAAAGCTCAAGCTGGGCGTGTTGGCGCACATCAGTAATCCCAGCACTCAGGAGGCTGAGGCAGGAGGATCACTGTGAGTTCGAGACCAGCCTG
>NW_022967647.1:0-240 GCF_012274545.1 Fukomys damarensis
GGTGCCTCTGTGAATGCAGGCGGGTCCTTCTCACACGGCTCTGAGGCCTGCTCTGATGCCCTCCGATCACACAGCAGCAGAGCCGTCACACCATGTCTTGGGTCCCACTTACATTTCTGTAGAGTTCCTCGTACCACTCCTCCGGCACCGCCCGGCTCCCCGCCGTGTCTTCTCCGAATTTGCAGTGCTAGAGTGGGTACTCAGCAGGAGCATAATAGATGCTTTGATTCTGGTTTGAGG
>NW_022967648.1:0-619 GCF_012274545.1 Fukomys damarensis
TGTGATCTAATATAGGACGATGAATTACGATGTTCAAGATGAAATGAAATCTATAATCCTCTGCTCAGTGCTGAAATATTAAATCATAGCAAAAGGAAGAGATGTAAAGGGAAGCGGGTTGTTGATTTATACATAAATAACAAGTGTGTCAGTCAACCAGTTCTCAATTTGATCTAGAAATTTACTTGGCTCATCATCGTGCTATGAGGAAAGCATGGATTTTTGAAAGTTTAGAGTTCAAGCTCAAGATGTAGAAATGCAAGGTTAGAGGTATTCCTAGAAACAATGACTCGAGGATCAGCCCAAAATAGAGGAGACACTGAGAGGAAGGAAAGGAAAACACCAAGTGGAAAATGACAGCTCATTCTGCAACTCAGTCAGACATATTTTAAACCTGCCTTATTCTTTGGGGCCAGAGAATCAGGCACATTAGATTACAACAGGTTTTTCTCCCCCCTGAAAACTGGACAGCAAATTCAATGAAGTTTTAGGAATGTTTGCTCAAATCTAGTGAATTTGAATCTGCATTTTTACTTGAGTACTGAGTTAAATTTTGTTCCTCATATAAATATGTTTTTCTAACTCTTAGTACTGAAGATGTATCTTTCTTTAGAAATAG
>NW_022967649.1:0-401 GCF_012274545.1 Fukomys damarensis
GAGGAGCTGCAGGCTTGGTCCGCGCCCCTGGGAGGAAGGCGAGGCGCAGAAATCGGAAATTGGTGCTTAGGAGGGCACGGTGAGACCCGAAGTTCCAGGAGCCTGCAGAGCAGAGGCAGAGGAGGGAGGAGCCAGGGAAGGGGCAGGGCGCAGAGGGCCAGGCCACTCAGCAGCCTCCCCCTACTGTTCTCACCCCACCCTTGTCCTTTTCAGAAGGAGAGGAGCCCACAGCTCATCAAGACAGGAAAGGGGCACGAGGTCCCGGAGGGGCAGGGCGGGGCAGCCTTGTCTGTGCTAGGAGACACAGACTCTCATGGACACCGTCTCGGCACAGTTGCGCCTTCCCAGGACCCCAGTGAGGCGGGGAAGCGTTTGGAGATGGGCTGTGCTCCGTGGCTCTG
>NW_022967650.1:0-423 GCF_012274545.1 Fukomys damarensis
ACATGAAAACCACTGACAAAGGCAAACTGGCTGCTACATTGATTAAATCTCTCTTAATAGGACCCAAAATTGTGAAAGACAGAGTATCCACTCATAGAATTGCTGACTTCTGGGATGTGGTCATGAATATGGTTGATTCCTTCCACCCAGTGCCACCAGGACTGAGGGACAAAAGTCCTCAATGTCCTCAGAGCCTCCTCTCACTTGTTTCTTTAAGCAGGAGCCAGGAGACTGTCCTGAATGGATACGCATGACACCCAGGGCCTAGTCTGTTGCTGCGGTCTCCACAGTTCCCACAATCCTCCACTCCCTGGCAACCGTGACCGCAGTTCCGGAGTGCTAACGCATCGCCATTATGAAAGCTGTGCTTTGTCATGGCCCTAACACTCACTGTGCACTCTGACACTCTGCCAGCCTCTGTGG
>NW_022967651.1:0-276 GCF_012274545.1 Fukomys damarensis
AGCCTTTGAAGTGAATGAGAAGAAATGTGGAAGACTATATTGGATAATAGTCCCAAGACACAGACATGACACTTGAAAAGATTCTATGGTTCCCCTTACACTTTTTTTAAGCTTTTATATTTTAAATCCACACTTGGAAAATTTTCAACTATGTAGTTAATATTATCTTAGCTCTGTTAATTCAAAGCATTTTTATTTTACCTCGTCAATATCTAAGATTTAAAATTTTTCTGATTTGCAAAATAAGATGTCCCTTTTGAGAAAGTTCTGCTTTTT
>NW_022967652.1:0-756 GCF_012274545.1 Fukomys damarensis
TTTTTGTTTTTGTTGTTGGGCTACCTTTGGTTTAATTCCTGGGTTAGTACTTTGATCTTCCAGATATAGCTGATCTTTAGGCTTTGAGTCTCTAATGACTTAGAGACACTCTCATTTTCATAATCTCAGGAAGGACAACAGACTAAACCAATCACAACATTTTAGCCCAAGTGATACAATCAGCAATACAGTAGCATCAAGCACAGCTTAGAAATTGACAATTTGCGGTAGTTATTAATCTATCGCCTTTATCCTTGTGAATTTAAATCAAAATCGACAACGAGCCCAAAATATGTTTACCGTGAATAATCTCCTCAATATAGCAACTTTACCATTCAGGATGGGGACTTAGAAGGAGTTGGGAGGAGAGGAATAGATAGGTAAAAGAATTGGAGAAGGCTTCAAGTGAAGCCAGAGGACACAGGAAGATCACGCAAACTCTAGGAAACGAAGACAAGAGGGAAAGACAGAGTGCAAGAAGCAAGACAAGAATAGAACAACTTAACGGTAATAGGGAAGCCATAAATCGTACTCACTTTCCTTTGAAACTAATGACAATCGAGTGAAGGAAAAAGAGAGAAGAAAAGAAAAAGAAAGAAGAAATCTGAATGAGGGCAGGAACAAGAACAAAAAAGGACACGAAGAACAATGTGGGGGAGCAAGAGACTGAGTGGGAAAAACAAGAAAGAAAAGAGGAAGAATTTGAAGAGTGGGAAAAATAAAATTTTAAAAATAAAAATTAAAAATAAGAGGAAA
>NW_022967653.1:0-208 GCF_012274545.1 Fukomys damarensis
TTTTTATATAATAATAAGCATCCTGGTAACTGAAGGAAAGGTACTGAAGGAGAGAGAGAGAGAAAAAAAAAGAGGGGTGGGGAGAAGTCTTCCTAGGACTTGGTTTGATGTTACTGGTTTTGGAGATAAAGAAATGGCAAAAACTTTACACCAAAGAATACAAGTAACATCTAGTCCCTCAGAAAGACAAGAAAAGAGATTCTTTTCT
>NW_022967654.1:0-234 GCF_012274545.1 Fukomys damarensis
ACCGTTGAAGTCCTAACCACTGCCCATCACAGCTTCCGTGACAGGAGGGCTTACTCTGCCCTGTGCTCTGCGATGCCCCTCCTTCCGTCCTGCAGGGGTGACAGGCTGCGCCCTGGACCCCAGCTGTCTGTGAAACCCAGGCCACGCAGCTGTGCAGTGCTCACCACGTGGAAGCTGGAAGGAGCAACTCTCTCACTGAAATTCTGTTGTCCAAGAATCCGGACTCCACTCTTC
>NW_022967655.1:0-200 GCF_012274545.1 Fukomys damarensis
CAGTGTGAGAGACAAAGAGTCTGCCCACTCTTATGGCTTTCCAGGAAGAGTTAAGAGCTTTCTACCTAGATACCCTCTCCATAGCCACCCCTTCCTCTTGATCACTTTGAATTGCATAGCCATTCCTGAGCAATACGTTGTTACAAGGGGGATGGGATCACTTCAGTGCACTTAGATAATCAATGCCGAGTCTTGAAGTG
>NW_022967656.1:0-389 GCF_012274545.1 Fukomys damarensis
TGTATTAGAGAAAGTTAGAGGTGATTCAGCTGGCACAGAAAAACGCAAATCCATTTCTTGATCACCTTCTTAAAACACATACAGATAGAATGAATATCTTTTATCTGAAATGTCTGGGGCCAGAAGCATTGCAGAAAGATTTTTTGGAGACTGGAACATTTGCACACATGTAAGCTATCTTGAGGATGGGACCCAAATCTAAACACAAAATTCATTTGTGTCTCATATGCACTTTTATACATGTAGCCTACAGGTAATCTAACACATGAAACAGCTTCATATGGTGGAATTTTCCATTTGTGGCACCTTGTTTGCACTGAAAAAGTTTTAGATGTTGGGAATATTTTGTATTTTTGCATTAGAGATACTCAACTTGTATTAAAATTCAG
>NW_022967657.1:0-424 GCF_012274545.1 Fukomys damarensis
GAGACTGGATAAAGAGAATGTGGTTTTTCTATAAATTAGAGTGTTACTCGGCCCTAAAGAATGAGAAACTAGAGTCATTTATAGGAAAATGGATGCATATTGAGGCCATATTCAAGTGAAATAAATAGGACACACTTGTAAATACTGTATAGTTTCTCTGGTGTGAAAAATTAAAAGTGTAAACATGATTCAAATTGTATAACTGATAATGTGAAATAGGAAGAAAAGGGCTAAAGGAGTAGGAGAAGAGGGAAGGGTAGGGGAAAGGAAATACCGGGGAAAATATGAGAAAGGAAAAAATGGAAACAAAGTCTCTGTGAATAGGGAAGGGTGGAGGGGGTAGAGGGAGGACAGGGGCATGGGGAAAAAAATAAGAACCAAGATCTGTCATGTAAAGGTACAAGATCCCAATGATGAATGTAAC
>NW_022967658.1:0-546 GCF_012274545.1 Fukomys damarensis
AAACACTTTATTTCCATTTTTTCAGTTTCTCATATTTTTTTCCTCTCCCTTATTACGTTTCCCACACCCTTCCCACTTTGCCTACACCTTTAGCCCTTTACTTCCTATTTCACATTATTAATTTTCTCATTAGGATCCTGTGTACTATTATAGTTTTTCACACCAAAGAAACTATTCATTATTTCAGTTAAAGAAATCTCTGTATGAACTTATAGGGAATCCTAAAATAAAACTAAAAAGGAAAGTAAAAGAGAAAAGGCAATGATGTAATATTAAAATAATTCTTAATTCTGGAGATGAAAATGGTCCCTGAACATATTTAAATTGCTTCTTGCTCTTATAGTCTTATCTTATTCTTTTTTTCATTATTTAGAGAATACTTTATTAGTTTCTGTAATCAAACCCATGTAGATATGACCTTACATATTTACTACAGTGCATTACCCCTGTACACATGGAAAAAAATAAAAAATAAAAATAAAGATAAATTAATATTTCTAGACCAATATGGCTGTCCATTTCTGTACAATGCCAACTCAACACAGT
>NW_022967659.1:0-304 GCF_012274545.1 Fukomys damarensis
AAAGAAGTAATACTCATTTTACAGGGGTATAGGATGGCATTAACACATGGGCCAGTAATTGGAGTTAAGAATCTAAGATCTGTATGTTATTAGGGTAATAAGGATCATAATAATATTAGACTTTATTTTAAAATAAGGCTCACCCCTGAAAAGGTAATGTGTCTTCAGGGTCTCAATGTGGCCCCTCCTAGTATAGTCCACCCCACTTGTAGAGTAGGGTGGGTGCCTGCCTATTCAGTGGCCTCCTATTCACCCATTGGTTTGAGGGATTCTTAGCCTATAAGGACCATCAACACTGAACAAA
>NW_022967660.1:0-212 GCF_012274545.1 Fukomys damarensis
GCAGCAACAGGGAAGCTAAAGACTGTACTCACTTTCCTTTGAAATGAATGGAAATCAAGAGAGGGAAAAAGAGAGAAGAAAAGAAAATGAAAAAAGAAATTCAAATTAGGGCTGGAAGAGGAACAGAAAAGGAGATGAAGAACAAAGCCGGAGAATGAGAGAGTGAGTGAGGGAAAGAGAAGAGATAAAAAGAAAAAGAAATAAAAAATGAA
>NW_022967661.1:0-208 GCF_012274545.1 Fukomys damarensis
GCTGTCTGACTGGCGAGCTAGGTAGTGCCCAAAGTTTATGACCTGCAGAGAGGTATGAGTCCCAACTCTCACAGCTGTTAAGGGGATCTAGTCCTTCTGTGTGAGGCAGCTAAGATGGAATGCAGGCTCACTGCAGCTGGATTGCCCACTCCTACCTTCTTCCATTTGAAGGCTAGGCCAGGGGCCTTCTTATTTACTTTCGAATCCC
>NW_022967662.1:0-268 GCF_012274545.1 Fukomys damarensis
TCATAATCCCAGCACTCTGGGAGGCTGAGGCAGGAGGATTGCCCAGTCTAGGTAATTTGACAAGTTAGCAAGACTCTGTTTCAAAAAATGAAAGTAAAGAAGGGTTGAGCCCCAGCCCCATCCCCCAGGATTTCGCAGAGGAACGGTGAGAGATGGGTGAGAGGCAGGTGAGAGTCGGGCCAGGCAGGTGCCCCCCCACCTCTGACCTCCTGGCTGGGCTTGTACCTGGATTCATACCACAGAGGCACAGGGGGTCATAAAGGCCATT
>NW_022967663.1:0-1135 GCF_012274545.1 Fukomys damarensis
CAGGCTGCACTCCAACTCCTAGGCTTCAGCAATGCTCCCTAAGACTACACAGCACCTGGGAGCACCAGGGTGTCAAGTAAAAATCATGCAGAAAGATCTTAGTGCCATTTGTTGAGATTATTGGAAATAACCTTCAATGTCCCTAGTGAGGACAATCACAGATTTCTATGCCAAAGGCCATAGCCTTCTAAATCAGAAAAGAGAAGATTTGAGAATTCTGTGTAAAGAAAATAACAGACAACTGATAGATTTCATATTAAAGACAATGCAAAAAATGATGTCAATTTAAAATAGCTTATTTCTAAAGCACATTAAACAAAGAATTATCATTTAGGTCAAGAGTGGTGGCATACACCTCTGATCCATGCAAGATCGCCACAAGTTCAAGGCCAGCCTTGGCTACACAGCGAGACCCTCTCTCTCTCAAAAAAAAACGTATATTTTGCTTACATCATTTTAAATAGTTAAGAAAAAACTAATACAGAAACTGACACGTAGCAGTACTGATCTATTTCTAGTTCTGTGAGTCAAAATCTTAGAAGCTTCAAAGGAAAACATCTATTGAATTGAGGTCCTGGAAAAATGAGGTAAGATAACTTCAGCGGAAAGAAGTTTAGTAAGCCACCCACGGACTATAATACATATTTATTTCATTCTGCTTTTCTATTTTGTTCTTTACAGATGGATGAAAATTAAGAATATAATTTTCCTTTTTTCCAATTATTTTTCACCCATTTTTAGCCAAGGTTAATAAGGTGAGCAGAATAACTAAGGAAATAGATTTCATTTTATTTTTTAAGTTCCCAAGCATTTGACTGCTAGGAAATCAAAATGGATTCACTTATTTTTAACAGTATTAACTCAGCATTGTGCTAATTCAGGTAATGTAGATAAATCTTACCTTCACAGGAGGAATTATGAAACAAGACCAGAGCCACATTTCTGGGATTTCAATTCCAAATTTAGAGATTGGTGCTGCTATCTGACTGTGTATGAAGAGGTAGTGAACAGGCAAGAACAAAGAAGCAAAGCCAAATCAGGCCAGGGATTTAGCTCAGTGGTGCCACTGCCTGCCTTTCAAGTGCAAGGACCCGAGTTCGAGCCTGGTACAAAAAAAAAAAAAAAAAAAAAAAGC
>NW_022967664.1:0-1631 GCF_012274545.1 Fukomys damarensis
GGAGGGGAGCTTCAATGCAAGGCTCTCCAATTAACTTCGTGGCCCTAGCTCAAGGCTGTGCCACGTTCCGGCTCAGTGCGTATTATTCTATGACTCTCCAGACCTCTGCAGTATTGTTTGTGGATGTGGGTGTGCCCTGAATGCAGAACCAGTCTGAAAGTTTTATGTATGAAAGTCACACCTGTGTGAACTTGGGCTGTGTCTGACTGGCCTTCTCTAGAAGGAGGCTTTTCCTCTGGCTTGGGGACTGTCTCCCTGCTGTGAGCAATAGACTCTCACCATATCCACGGAGCAAACAGCCATGAGAGCTCTCTCACTGGACAACTAATTAGTGCCCAAAATTTATGATATGCAGAGAGGTATGAGTCTCGACTCTCGCAGCTGTTAAAAGGTTCTAGTCATTCTGTGCGAGACAGCTAATATGGAATGCAGCCTCACTGCGGCTTGATTGACCACTCACTCCAACCTTCTTCGATTTCAATGCTTGGCCAAGGGCTTTCTCATTTAATTCCGACGCCCTGGCTCTGTGTTCACCAGGGCCAGGTTGGGTCCAGGGTGCGTTGACTGTCTATCCCAGTGATCCTCATGGTATCCGTGAGCAGCAGCTGCATGGAGGGTGTACACTTGCTGCGTGCTGACCACTACTCAACTGACCTCTGTGTCACTTGTCCTTGAGGCCAGTTTTTTCCATGCCAACGATCCTTAAAACATCTACAAGGTGGCGCATAGGACCAGGGCAAGAGCACAGTTGGCCTACAAGTCCTCAGAAGAGTGCTTGCTGCCTAGCTGGCAGAGTGATGACATTTGGACGGCATTGCTGACCATACCTTGAGCAGTCCCCTTACCTCAAACGAGGCAGGGCAGGTTCAGCCTGAGCCTAAAGATGAATTGAAGGTTAAGCGAATGCCACACAGTAGGAGAGAGGGCTCACAGTGCTCTTCAAAGGTTCTCAGTGTTCCATGCGAGTCAAAAGAGGGGGAATTCAGGCTCACTCCACGACTCTCTCCTGGATCTTAGTGTGCTATTTGCTATCTGTGGCCTGGTGGGTGGACTGCATGGCTAGGCCCTGCTCTTTTCCCCACTGGTTGTAATCTGAAGGGATGGCACTCTGATGAACTCATGAACCATCCCATTGCAGGTGGTTGGGCTCAAGCTGGGGTTCGTTTGAGCCCATGGCAGCATCAGTGACACCCGAAAGGTCTGCAGGAGGCAACCATGGATGTCCTGTGACTTATCTCTCTGCTGGCTGGCTAGAAACTGTAGTGCTTCATGCACAATGATATGAGCGAGGGCTCCTGGAGCTCCTGAGACATTCTGGGGCTTCTGAGCGTGGCAGAGAGAGTGAAGCAAGACTGAGAAATCAGAAACCCATGGATCACCTGAGCACGTTTTGCCTTCTGAGTCCCTGGGTTTCTCCATGAAGGGAAATGCCGTGCTCACTTTTCACCCGTGGTCCGTCCCAATCGATGTTTTCTCTCTGATTCTATAATCATTTCTTTTCAGAAGGCTGTATGCAGGCTGTGGAGAGCAGGAGTGCCTGGCCTGCCCATTGTTCATACAGATTCTCCCAGATAGAGCCTAGCCTGACATTGACCTCATATCCTGCTAGCCGGCACCTCAACTTGGCTCGG
>NW_022967664.1:2259-2672 GCF_012274545.1 Fukomys damarensis
CAGCTAAGATGGAATGCAGGCTAACTGTTGCTTCATTGGCCACTCCAACCTTCTTCCATTTGAAGGCTAGGCCAAGGGCCTTCTTATTTGCTTCCGAGGCACTGGCCCTGTGTTCACACAGACCAGATAGGGAACAGGGTGCGTTGACTGTCTATCACAGTGGTCCTCATGGTAGAAATGAGCAGCAGCTGCATGGAGGGTGTAGACTTGCTGCGAGCAGAGCACTACTCGATAGACCTCTGTGTGACTTGTCCTTGAGGCCAGCGTTTTTCTAGGCCAATGCTCCTTAAATCATCCACAAGGTGGAGCCTAGGACTAGAGCAAGAGCACAGTTGGTCTACTGTCCTCATAAGAGTGCTTGCTGCCTAGCTGGCAGAGTGATGACATTTGGATGGCATTGCTGACCACACCTT
>NW_022967665.1:0-311 GCF_012274545.1 Fukomys damarensis
GGTGCTAGCTGGACGTCCAGGCTAAGGAATGACGGAGGAGTAGCAGTCCCTCCTCTCGGGTCAAGGCTCCTGTTAGCGCTGGGGATAGACAGGTTTCCGGTGGGCGATAGGCTGGCAGCTTCTCTCCCTGGCTATTGGCGTGTGGGTTCCCTAGGCGGTAGCAGCATTAGATTGCGCCTTAGGCTCAGCCCCAGTGCTGGATTGCAAGGACGGCCTGCTGGGAACTTAGGAATCAGGTGGTGGCTTAGGGTTATGCTTAGGGTTGGTGAGCGTGATCCGGAAGGAAGTCGCCTACCGGGTAGTTTGGCTGT
>NW_022967666.1:0-583 GCF_012274545.1 Fukomys damarensis
ACACACACACACACACACACACACACATACATATGCTGTATTTTGATTCTTGTAAGTCTTTTCAAAGATGCACAGTAGAGGAAAATCTGGGTGAACTGAAACTTGCAATCCTATGTTTTTGAGGTGTCTCCATAGTGAATTCCATACTTTACTCACAAGTCTATATTCCCTTCAGAAATGGAGAAGAGCTTCTTTCTTTTCTTTTCACAACTCACTACCATTGCTTGTTGGCCAGTTACTTGGAACCTTCCATTCTTTTGGGGAATAGGTAAATCTGGTACTTTCGCATGCATCTCTGCAATGACCAGAAATGCAGAATATACATTTGGGTTCATTTGCTGTATTTACAACTTTTTCTGAGAAAACTTTGTTCACTTCACATGAATGCTTTCAATTGAGGCTTTAATATTGAGACTCTGATATTTTTCTTAGATTTTTGTACCTTTTATAGAGAAATTGTGTGTCGGATAAAAATATTCTCCCCTGCATTGTCATTGTTACTTCAAGTTGAATTTGGTCTCTCTTGTGTTGTATTTCTGTTTTAACATTTAGATTACGCCTATATTTTGCAGACAATGGTTCT
>NW_022967667.1:0-269 GCF_012274545.1 Fukomys damarensis
GGTGTAGGGAAAGTGGGAATTGTAGGACAGAGGGAATATGCAGAAGAAAAAATAGGATCAAATTATAAAGTCGAAAAAAAAGTTTGTAAATGGTAGGAGAGTAGGGAATGAAGGGAGGGCAGGGACAAGAGCAAAACATGAGAAACAAGACCTGTCAAGTAAAGGTCCAAGACAACAACAATGAATATAACAGTCCTGTATACCTGAAAGTGACCAATAGCCCCAAGAAGGAAAAATGAATGTCCCTAACTGCACCATGCTAAAATGTG
>NW_022967668.1:0-490 GCF_012274545.1 Fukomys damarensis
AAAAAAAAAAGGGGGGGGGAAGATCCTGTTGATACAAAGCCACATTACAGGATATAAGAATTCGATATAATTATTATTGCTATTTTTCTGGTATACAAAATGTATTTATATTGTTTGACCATGCAGGTTTTCCAGCATATTGTTTATGACAATAACCCTTTGGTCCAGGTATTCTCTCTTCTCTTCTGCTCCACCTACTTATGGTTAGTTCTTTTCACCACCAACAACAGGACCATCAACATCACCACAACACTTCAATGGTCTGCGCAACATCACCTTCGCACCCACTCCAGTTTGTGTGTGGCCACCATTTCTTTGGCTTGTGGCTAATGTGACTCTCTCACAGACTATGGAACTGAATTGTGCCAGTGATACTTGTTGGTACGCATCCTGCTGGGACGCTACCGAATTTCCTCATGCTGTGGTTGTTCGAATGCCTCGATTCATTCCTGTACCAACGGAAGTGACGAATCCCTTGAGTATTGTAAGA
>NW_022967669.1:0-299 GCF_012274545.1 Fukomys damarensis
GGCTGAGACTGAGAACAAGTACAGATCAAGTATGAGGAGCTGCAGACACTGGCTGGGAAGCACGACGATGACCTGTGCTGTATGATGATGGAGATCTCTGAGATAAATTACAGCATCTGCTGCCTGCAGGAGGAAGCTGAGGTCCTCAAAGGCCAGACCATGTCTGTGGAGGCTACAACTGCTGATGCTGAGCGGAGTGGGTATTGAGCATGGCCATTAAGGATGCCAACCCCAGGCTGGCCCAGCTGAAAGCTGCCCTGCAGAAGCCAAGCAGGACTTGGTGGACCATGAATGTCAAG
>NW_022967670.1:0-219 GCF_012274545.1 Fukomys damarensis
ATCTAAAGATGCAAACATACCAAAGATAATAAAATTATACAATGCTGAATATGAGCATTATAACAAAATTATTTAAAATAATGGTTTTCAGATGTTTTATTTTTCTATGATTATTCTTTTTCATAGTGGTTTTTTTATAACACATCATATGAAGTCTTAATTTACAACTTAAAAATAAAATTTAAGGAATGTCCTTATCAATGTTTAATTACTATTCTT
>NW_022967671.1:0-257 GCF_012274545.1 Fukomys damarensis
GCACCCTCAAGACATTGCCAGCATTTATTAGCTCGTCAAGTCTTTGACGATAAACAATGTACAGTCAGGGCTCATGCTCTCTAGTGGATACTCGTTGGAAGTTTGTTTTCATGACAACGTTAACAGCTCTCATTTCTGTTGGTTGCCTATTGTGAACTGCTTAATTCACATCAGAAAGACTTTAACTTTTAATTGAATGCTGGTTGCTGAGACTTTAATGATAGTTATTCTCCTTGCATGAAGGAAAGAAGTATTTG
>NW_022967672.1:0-300 GCF_012274545.1 Fukomys damarensis
TATTACTTGTGATTGTTCCAGAAGTATATAAGAGCCATAGCATACATAATTTAAAGTTATTTTGAAAGAGTCAGCAGCAGATCATTGCTTTTTAGTCCCTTTTTTCACCCACGATTCAGACTAAGGTAGACCTTTAAGTAACAATATTTTGTTTCTTATGTAAAAAATATATCAAAACACCCACATATACCCTCATACAGAGACCTCCCCATTCACACAGAAAACAAAAACAAAAACAAAACCTTTCAGAAATATGAACTATATTTATAAATTAAAGAGCAAGATTTAACCAAATTATTT
>NW_022967673.1:0-1113 GCF_012274545.1 Fukomys damarensis
TTTTTTTTTTTGGTCCCGGGGATTGAACTCGGGTCTTTGCTCTTGCACGGCAGGCCACCAAACCACTGAGCTAAATCCCTGGCTAAAATCAAATTTTGAAGTGATACAACTGTAGGGAAACTTTTGAATATATATGTAATGGAGTTAACCTTATATAAGAAATTACATTACTTATATTTGTATAATTTATACATATCACAAATGACTTAACTTTTTCTTATTCAGTCAAATGCTAGAAATTGTACTTAACACCAAATTTAGAAAGGCTACAGATAGACATATTAAAATTAAATTCTCTATGTTTAGCTTTTCAGACACTTTATTCAAACTTCATAACCTACATAATCTGTTAATATAAACTGCAGTTATTATTTTCATTCCAAATACACTTTGGAAATAGCTATATGCTTGTGACATTATTATTTTTGTGATTAAGAAAATTACAAATTAAATTAAAAATAGTAGCATGACTGCAAACAGAAGTTTTCACTAGTTATTAGAAGGACAAGTTGTCATGCACAAAATTTCAAAAAAAATGAAAATAATACTACAATGTAAGGATATATTTGAAATGATAAAATTGACAGGAACAAAATAAGAATATTTTGTGGAATATTTCTGAATACTACCTGTTCCCACCGTTAACAGACCTGAATGTTATTAAGATTGACACCACTCTTTGTTTTGTCTCTCCCTGTTCTATGTGCTGTGACAGAAATGGTTCATGTTGATATATTTTGTTTTGCAAGAGCACTTTGAAAATCCTGCCCTGTTCTTAGAATTCCTGAGCAGCACAGGATGAAAGTCATATTTAAAAAATATTTCATATGTCATATAAGTTCAGGAGATATTTTCACCACATTGGAAACTGCAGTCTAGAGTACAATTGTCGTAAAATATGATTCCTAATTCTAAATGAAGGAATCTGACACTTTGCACTCCTAAGGAAATTGTTAATGTGTCACAAGTGTTATCTTTCTCAGTACTGAATTCAGAAACAATTAGTCAATCTGTAATTCATTGTTCTATAAAGAAGTACATTTTTTCAGGTGACATTTTCTTTTTGGGGTGTGTGTGTATGCATATGAGAGAGAGAGAGAGAGAGAGAGAGAG
>NW_022967674.1:0-250 GCF_012274545.1 Fukomys damarensis
CGGGAGGCTGAGGCAGGAGGATCACTGTGAGTTCGAGACCATCCTGGACTACATAGTAAGTTCAATGTCAGTCTCAACTATATAGTGAGACCCTGTCTCAAACCACCCCCCAAAAAATAGTCACACCTATTATTTAAGCACTTAAGTCTCCTTATGGATTCGAGGATATGTACGTGTGCATCTCTTCTTTTTTTCAAGACTGTTGCAAATGGTAAATTTACATTGAAGTCCTTAAAGGTGTGATTTTACA
>NW_022967675.1:0-203 GCF_012274545.1 Fukomys damarensis
GTTATTTCTGCTCTGATGTTTTTGCGACCAGTTCTCACTGTAAATCTGATTGAAAGCAGTGAGCGCTACCTGTACTGTGAACATTGTTCTGCCCCAAAATTTCCTTCACCAGATCAATCAGTCCCCTGCTATTATAGTACTCAACTTTCCACAGAATCTCAGGACATGGGTAAAATGTAGACAAATTGTAAACAAATGGCCTG
>NW_022967676.1:0-240 GCF_012274545.1 Fukomys damarensis
TTTGTCTTTTGCACTTGGCAGTGCCCAGGGAACCACATTGTCATTTCTAGATTTAGTGGACTCCTCATGGACATCAGACACTGCACAGACGTGTGGCAACACTTGGATATGTTTTTGCAGGACAGCGAAATTATACAATCATTTGAAAAAAAAAAACTGTAGTAGTTTCTCATGCAATTGAATTTAAACCAGCACGGCAGTTCAATTTCTAGATGTGTATCCGAGAGAATGGAAAAACAT
>NW_022967677.1:0-340 GCF_012274545.1 Fukomys damarensis
TCCAGTGATGATGTGTTTCTCCAGTGCAGGATCACACGAGCTGAAGACACCCTGGGAGGAACAACACCTTCATCTGCATAGTTTCTCCTTTTCCTAGGATGTTCACTTCTGCTGCCTTCTGAGTCTGTTATATTTGTTATTTCCAAGGTACTGAATAAAGGTGTGGTGAGTTCCAGGACTTTCATCTTTGCTGTCCAGAGCAGCATTGATCAAGCCCAAAGCTCAGCTTCTTCTCCGTCTAACTTTTCTATCTTTTTTGTCTAATACATTAATTGCCCTTGTACTGTTGTGCCTTGCAGGAGACTAGGACTTACTGCAGAGGTTCTAATAATGTCCTATT
>NW_022967678.1:0-220 GCF_012274545.1 Fukomys damarensis
ACTGGAGAGATGCATAAGAGAGTCTTTCCTGAATTATAATGTTCCTAATCTTTCAGTTATTTTTCCTCTGTGACCTATGGGTGTCCTTCCTACTGAGGATGCAGCAGGTACCACACACTAGTCTGTGACCTAACAGGAACCCCATCAAAGGGACAGAAGAGTGAGCAAAGTTTATCCCTTGTCCATGTAGTGACAGGGAAATCCCATAACTTGCACTGTT
>NW_022967679.1:0-555 GCF_012274545.1 Fukomys damarensis
GCTATTACAAACTGTGCTGCTATAAACATGGGTGCACATACTTCTCTGTGATATGATTTGCAAGAAACATATTTAATAAAAAAGAAATCCATTTACCAAAAACCAAACGATAAAAAATAGTCCATGCAATGCAAGCCTAAAAACAAGAAGTAACATCCTATTTTCAAAGTGGACTTCAAGCCAAAACAAAGAGGTAAAGAAAGTCACTACATATTGGTTAAGGGAACAATTCAACCAAAAGATACAACAATTATAAATAAACATGAAAGAAACATCAACCCACCACACATCTGGACATACTACTGGACACAAAAGATCACAAAAATTTAAATAATGTGGGAGATCTCAATGCCTCACTGTTTTAAAAAGATAGATCAAGTAGACCAAAAAAGAAATACCAGAGCTAAACCACATCTTCAAACAAATGGACATAATAAATGTCTACAAATATTCCCCACAATAGAACACACATTTTTCTCGGCAGAACATAGAACTTTCTCCAAAACAGACCACATACTATCACATTAAGTATGCTTCAATAAATACAAAAAAAAA
>NW_022967680.1:0-770 GCF_012274545.1 Fukomys damarensis
ACTCTGTTCTATGGAACCATTACCTTCATTTATGTGATGCCCAAGTCCAGCTACTCCACAGACAAGAACAAAGTGGTGTCTGTGTTCTATACGGTGGTCATCCCCATGCTCAACCCCCTCATCTACAGTATCAGGAACAAGGAGATTAAAGAGGCTTTGAAGAGACAGCTTGGCAGGAAAATACCTTCGTCATGACATCCGTTATTTTGTAAGACCTAATACAGTAATAAGATCCCATAAATATAACAATAAAAAAGAAAATGAAGTGTGTGTGGTTGAAGAATATGTATTGATTATTGTGGGGGACTGCCCTGGTGATTATGCCCAAAGCAGGCTGTGAGCAGCGCAGGCTGTAAAGAGTTAACCCCGCAATAGGCTTGTTTTCAGAAGCAAGTCTGACTGAATCCTACATGTTAAGGTCAGAGTGGCTCTTACCCAAATTCCATTCCCAGAGTTAAAACCTTCTCTAATTAAAAAGACAACGTTAATTATTGGCCATAACTTATATTGCCTGTTTTTTTCCTAATTCAATATGCTTTATCTTTTCCTTTATAAGCCTTGCCTGAATCATAACATGTCCATAGCAACTACACATCCTCTCATTTAGCCCCTTTCCCCAGTCTAACTATGATGTCACCAATAAATATTGACGGCTCTAGGTGTTTATGGGCTTTGCTTTTTCAACCTTGCTTATATTACATTGGTTGTCCTAGCTCCTCATTTCTCTGTCTCTTAATTCGGTCTTTAATTTTATTTGTGAACCTTGTTTT
>NW_022967681.1:0-217 GCF_012274545.1 Fukomys damarensis
TGGAAGCTGTGGGAGGAGAGGCAGGGTGTTCCAGGGCTTCCTCCACATGGCCAGGGGAGACTCGCTGAGCCGGAGGCTGGCTAAATACCCACACGAGGACTCCACGTAGGGAGGAAGATTTCCACTGATGCTGGAGAAGGCCCCAGGGAGGGGAGGAGAGGACTACAGGAGCAAAGAAGGCAGGTGGAGATGAGGGCCCTGCCCCGTCTCTTTGTTC
>NW_022967682.1:0-315 GCF_012274545.1 Fukomys damarensis
ATTTCCTCTCTCTATATATTGTGACTTCCAAATTCACTGACCCTAAATGCGATCACAAAAATTTTAATATTCCTCTTAATCCTATTCAGTGGCTAGACAGGTTGATCATTAGGAGAGAGTGTCTAAAATACTTTTTGGCACCACAGAGGATTAGCTACCAATGGTCTGGATATAGATCGGTGTCTAGGTCCATGAATTTAATTCCTTGATTTTGATCGCAAACCAAATTGGACAAGAAACAAATCAAATTTCCCCATAAGGTCAACAGTGATCCTAACCATTGAATTTGATTCAGTTCTTGACCAATTCAGTTTA
>NW_022967683.1:0-287 GCF_012274545.1 Fukomys damarensis
TTCATAGGACCATGTCCAGTTACCTATCTTTTATTATCCTTATGTCACTCTCCTTATCTTTCTCAGTTTCTGCTCCTCACCTCCTCCTCCCTCCCAATCTGTGGGAAAACAGGGATGACATGAAGAAGACTCTGCCCAGAAGAGCTCACTTCCCAGGTGGGTGACAGGGAAAAGCATAATATAAAATGAATGCAGTGGGATGGGGTTTAGAAGTCATGGACACCAAGGTTCATGTCACTTCCCCCAGAGGCAGGGGGGTCTCAAAGTGGGGACAGGAAGGAACACAC
>NW_022967684.1:0-269 GCF_012274545.1 Fukomys damarensis
TAATCAATTGAAAGTTTTTTTCATGTTTAAGATGCTGTCAACTTTTTGTTCTTATAAACACGATTGCAATTACATTCTTATCTGAATATTTGCACTTGTATTTTATTGTTTCCTGGGGGGAAAATAGATCTCTAAGTGCAGGCTGAATTAAGAGGTTAGCAGATTTCTTAGCAGAAATTATTTAACTAAGCTCCCTTCTTTTTTCCTTCAAGTTTAACAACAGCTACTGCTGTACTTTTTTTGTTTTTTTCAACAATTTCAATGATTAC
>NW_022967685.1:0-737 GCF_012274545.1 Fukomys damarensis
ATTTGTAGTAAAATCTTGGTACACACCGCCGCAATCATGTTGCAAGGGTTGAGTACTTGGAATTGCTGGAAACAAGGACTTTGCTACTAGACCAAGGCTTCTGTGATGAGAAGGGTTAAGGGGGACCCAGCCTGGGCCATGAGGCATTATTGCAGCTCCAACTTTTGAGAAGGTCCTCCTGCAAGTCCTATAACCAACATGAGCAGGACACTGTTTCTCAGGTGAGGAACCCAGCCCACAGGTAGCCTTGTTTTCCTCAGATGGCCCTGCATCTGCTAAGAGTTGTGGTAGGATCCAACCTGAATGTTCATTTGCCCCAAGAAAAACACCCCCACCTCTTAGCATGGTGCAGTTAGGGACATTTTTTTTTTCCTCAAAAATTGGGTCTATTGGTCCCTTTGAGGTATACAGTGCACTTATATTCATTGTTGCTTTCTTGTACCTTTACTTGACAGGTCTTGTTTCTCATGTTTTGTTCTTGTCCCTGCCCTCCCTTCAGTCCTTACTCTCCTGCCCATTTACAAACAGTTTATTTTCGATGTTATCATTTTATCCTATTTTTTCTTCTCCATATTCCCTCTGTCCTACAATTCCCACTTTTCCTACACCTTTAGCCCTTTTCTTCCTGCTTCACATTGTCAATTTTTTTCATTAAGATTTATGTATTATTATACTTTATTTACACCAGAGAAACTATTTGATGTTTAAACACGTGGGATTTATTTATTTCACTTAGG
>NW_022967686.1:0-811 GCF_012274545.1 Fukomys damarensis
AGAAAGAATAAATTATATACGTGACTGATCCTCTGCTGCACTTCCACAGACAAATTCCATCACTGTGTAACTTTCCTGTTTTTTTCAGGTGGGGGATATACTGGGGTTTGTCATTGCTTCTTGATCAGATTTTAAGTTATCTTTGTTGTGGGGGGTAATGAGGACTGAATGAGGATTTTTTATATTGAGCTACATGCCCAGCCCTTCACCCTTTGCCATAGGGTTTGACTAAGTCACTAAATTGTCCGGGCTGGGCTGGAATGTGTGACCCTCTTGCCTCAGAGTGATAGAATTAGAGATATGAGCTGCCAAGCAAAGTTTAAATTATCTCTATTACATAAGAAACTCCTTTGTGCTTAAAGTGTATGAGGTGTGTTCACTTTCTCTCCCTAAAAACAACCAAAATCGAGTGGCACTGTCACATGTCATCGCACATTACACTGTATACCTTAGCTTATCGCAATTTCTTTTTCTTCACTATGTAGCCCAGGCTGGTTTCCCACTTGGAGACATCCTCCTGCCTCAGCCTCCCAAGTGCTGGGATAACAGGTGTGTACCCAAATGCTCAGCTTCTGTCTCTGTCTCTCTTTCTTCTCTTCTTTGTACTGGAGATGGAATCCAAGACCTCTGCACTGAGCCACACACCTTCCCATTTTCTAATTTTAAATTTTGACACAGGACCTGGCTAAACATGGTAAATTGGGTTGAACCTTGGCAATGACTCTGGCTTGGCATTACAGGAGCGCATCACCATGCCTAGATTTATATCTTGAATTTTATCCCAAGTAAATGTTCCTGATGTATTTTATCC
>NW_022967687.1:0-231 GCF_012274545.1 Fukomys damarensis
CTATATGTAAGAGTTGGGCAAATGAAAGCAAAGTCTTCAAATTGGAATTTCCTTTAACCCTTTTGTTCTGAATATTGTACTGTACCTGCTATATACAATGTCTAATCTATTCAACAATTCATTGAATGACAGTCTCAGGAACAGAACCTGGTCAATAAATAAGGAATGTTGGTAATACATAATCTATTAATTCTACATAATTGATATGTAATAGATACACAATCGATATAT
>NW_022967688.1:0-202 GCF_012274545.1 Fukomys damarensis
AGCCCCTGGGGATCCAAGGTGAACAAGGAAAGTCTGTCTGGGTAGCCTGTCTCCTTGGCCTAGTAAGTATGCACTCAAGGAACTGTGTAATCATCTTGTAACTTTTAGTAAATCCTATCCAACCATTCATTTCTTTTTCCCCAAAGTTCCTGAAGGCCAGGGATTCTTACGTTTCTTATTCTTCTCACCACATGTATCAATT
>NW_022967689.1:0-214 GCF_012274545.1 Fukomys damarensis
TAAGAGAAACCCTGTTGCTAGCTTTATGGGACTCAGCAGATGACAGACGTCGCGCTGCCAGTGCGGGGTACCGCAGGTGTGTGCCCCACGGGAAAGTGGTGACGGTATCATCGTTCCACCCGCAGGAGGCGCCACTGAGCCCTTTCCTGCCTCCCCTCCTCCTCTGTATACCGCGGCTTCACCCCCCGCCAGGAACCTTGCCCTAGAGGAGAAG
>NW_022967690.1:0-389 GCF_012274545.1 Fukomys damarensis
AAAAAGAAAAGAAAGGGAAAAGAAAGAAAATTCAAATTAGGATAGGAACAGAAATAAAAAGGGACAGTAATGGAGAACAAGAACAAGTGGGGGGAGAGAGAGAGGGAGAGAAGATTAAAAGGGAAATTTTTGAGAAAAGAAAGATGGATAAAAATATTTTTAAATGATTAAAGATAAGTGAAAAATATTACTTTGGGGTATTTTGGGAATTTTTGTTTTTTGTTTGTTTGTTTGTTTGTTTTGAGACAGGGTCTCACTGTGTAGTTCAGACTGCTCTGGAACTAACTGTGTAGCCCAGGCTGGTCTAAAATCCTCCTACCTCAGCCTCCTGAGTTCTGGGATTACAAGTGTTTTCCACCATGATGGAATGAAAAATATTACTTTGAAAA
>NW_022967691.1:0-234 GCF_012274545.1 Fukomys damarensis
ACTTTTGAAACACCACTGCCAGATTGAAAATGGAGGTGTAAGACGTGAAGCATGGAATGGAAACTAAGAAAACTTGTATTCACCCTAGAGGATATGAACATAAACATAAATGATACTTCAGAAAATCGAATCTATGTTCTTAGAAGTTAAATTTTAGTTTTCCTAACCAGGGGATGCCTGACCTCTATAATAGAATGAAGAGCAAAGAATGAAGACTAAATGGCAATTTATTAC
>NW_022967692.1:0-224 GCF_012274545.1 Fukomys damarensis
AATTACTGCCATCAGTTTCTATGTGAAATTTATTTGTCTAAATGAAAATAACTTCATTTTTCCGTATTTTTATTGTCTTTGGTTTAGCCACTTCCCTTGACAGCAAGGGTTTGTTAAGGTAAATAAGAAATTCTGCAAAAGTCTACTGGGACCTCAGCATCTTAAACAAATGTTTTGCCTCCACTGGCAAATTCTTAAAAACTACCATATGTTTCTGGAAAAAT
>NW_022967693.1:0-657 GCF_012274545.1 Fukomys damarensis
AAACTCTGACATACTAATGCCTTCGGGTTCAAATGCAGAAAAGGGTGAAAGAGAACATACGAAAGCGAATAATAAATATGAAAGCGCAAATGAAAGAAATATGTACATGTAACAATCCCCTTACAGTGAATGCAATCATGACATACTGCAAACATATACTAATGAAAGTTATAAATTATAACTGATAATAAAATAACTATTAAGCAAATTAAAACCAAATTTAAAACCAACATCATTTTTTGTTGAAATCAATAATATAAGTCTACACAGATTCATTATGCACATGGACATACATCCATGTGCACACAATACACACCTGCATCAAATACCTTTAAATATTTAAAATTGTAATGAGGTATGAAGGTAGTTACTTGGAAGCAGCCTGTATGTCTGTTGCCAATAAATGGATAAAGAAATGTGATATTCACTGACGCTGGAGTACTACACTGTCACGAAGAAGGATAGACGAGTCATTCGTACGAAAATGGATGTGTCTTTAACATAATATTAAATGAAATAAATCAAACATAAGAGCTCAGATATCAAATGGTTTGCCTTCCATGAGAGAAGCAAAGCATACTTCATTTAAAGGACAAATTAAAAGGTATGTAAGAAAAAGGCAATTAGACATCTGCAAAAGGGACCAAGAGGTGAATG
>NW_022967694.1:0-262 GCF_012274545.1 Fukomys damarensis
TTTCAGCAAAACGTACTTAATTTCCATGGCTCCTCTCCCCATTCTGGTACTGTTAATCTCCCTAACTTTATTTTATCTTAATACTTGGTAACATCCTATGTAACTATATTATTTATGTCCCGAGTTTTTTCAGTGTCATGTGCTGTTGTATCCCAAGCATACAGAGGACTCTGACACATAGGTGTTAATTCATAGCTGTTGAATGAATAAAGCTTCAGTGACCTGTCCAATTCTAAGTCATGGAAAAGATTTGATCCTAAGG
>NW_022967695.1:0-269 GCF_012274545.1 Fukomys damarensis
GATTTTCTTCAATGAGGTATTAGAGAAAGAAAACCCTTTTCCATTTTCCCTCTAAATTTTTTTATCAGAGGCCCTGGAAATGAAATTGACCATAGGCTTGGGTGTTGTTCAGTGATAGACCAAGAGTTTGGAATAGCCTAGGCCCTGGTTTCAACCCCTAGCACCATTGCAGACCCAAAAGTCATAGAGCATCCAGGTGTGAGCAGTTCTCAGAGAAGCACCCTCGGGCTATTTCATTTCTCTATATCCATTAGTTAACTATGTAGATC
>NW_022967696.1:0-1589 GCF_012274545.1 Fukomys damarensis
AAAAAATGCCATTTTTTTTCATTTTCAAGATTACACATTATTTTTTAAATTTAAGAATCATTTCTTTCATTCCTTCTCCTTTCCCCATGGTACCACTCAAATTGTTTTAACTCTGTGACCTCTATTTGTAAAATAATGTTTTGCTGTTATAGAAGATAATCCAAACATAAAATTCACTTTCTAATCTAAAGGGCTTTTTAAAAGTAAGAATTTGTTCAGAAATAGTTTGGTATTTGCTGAACCTCAAACTTTCGCAAAGAATCTTTGAACTCTTATTTTCTCTCATAACTGTCACCAACAAACCATATTTCAGTAATCTACAACTCCAGAATTACAGCCCTGCTCTTCACTGATTGGAGAATTTTCTCTATGCTGTCTTTTAGAAAGAGCCTCTCACTTAAAACTTAATCATTATAATGTTTTAGCCTTCAGAATAATCAAGAATATGAAAATAAAAGGACCAAAAATTTTCTAAAGGGAAGATCTTCAAGATGATTTTCTGTTTGTTTTGTAAATTCAACTCATCTCTGAAAATAATTTTCACTTCATCCTTTGTGATTTCTTTTGAGATTGTATAAGACATTGACTAATTCTTTTTATTTCTTTCCTCTATCATGATCTTGAGTTTTTCTTTGCAGAACTGATTAAATGTAAGTGGTTAATTAAGCAATATCATTTACTCAACTACATATTTGCATCAACATTTATGACTTTTCTTATGATGTTTTTCAAGAACTCAGCAATTAACTAAGAATTTTATTCATCATTTATTTAATGGTTAAAAACAACCAAATGTTAATGATAATAAATAGGAACTGGAATCAACGATTCATTTTAAGAGGGCTATTAAGCATCCAAATATTTTATGTCTATATTATAATGAAATAACACAACTCTGAGCATTGTAAAAAATGCCACAATAGTCTACTGAACGTTGCATTTTAGTGTTGTCTCAAATATAGGAGTCCAAAAATACCACTCTACAATGATAAGGGCTCACATTTCAAAAGTGGCATTGTTCTATTTACGCATTTGTAAAATGCTGTACTTCTTGTTTTGTGTCTTTTAAATGCCTTGCTTCTGCGGTGTACCAGTGTTAATATTTCCATTCCAGAAAACCATCAAATGGAAGATATACTTCCTAGATCCGTGTATATTTAGCCCTGATATAAAAACAAAATAAGGGAAGACCTACAGTAAGTTTTGCATAGATATACACCAAAACAGATGCACACGCGCTTCAGCAGCTCACCATACTATTATTAAAGGTCTGGAAGCTCACTGCCACCACTGTAAGCAGCTCTTGTCATTGCAGAGGCCAAAGGTAATTTGGATAAATCTCATGGGGTCTTGATAAATTTAGTATTTAAATATGTATGCAGGTTTTTCTCTTCCTGAAGTGGTATCCACTATTTGGTGGGCTCTGTATATGTGGGACAAATGAAATGGATCTGTGTGACTTCATCTCCGCAGTCCAGGAGGACACCCGAGCCTGACTCCTCTGCCTGCTGACTGAGCCTCCCACCCTGGTGCCAGGTGCACAGGTGCTGTGCAGGGCTGTTCTAGAGACTTCAGGCCATGCCAGTGTG
>NW_022967697.1:0-200 GCF_012274545.1 Fukomys damarensis
ATTATTCCTTTCCTCTTAGGACATTTAAAAGTTGTATCAGTTTAGATAGCTTCCCCTGTTTTACTTTAAAGTTTCATGGGCAACTGAGTACTTACTTAAAAAGGTATAATTGGTTTTTCTTTACATTTCTTACTTATATATGTGTAATATGTTTAAAATGTTTCTACAGAGGGGAATATAGTATAATAGACAAGTCATTA
>NW_022967698.1:0-248 GCF_012274545.1 Fukomys damarensis
GGAAGTGAATATGAAATAGTGTGGGAAAAGAAGAAATTATGTTCTGTTGTTGACTAAAAAAATGAAAGTCTCAAACTTTCATCACTACCAAGCAAAAATAGCAGTTAGAGAAATTATAAATCTGTATGTAGAATGTCTTTAAGCACTAACCATCTAAGAACTGGTAATTGATAATTGTTAAACTATTAATTATAGCAGAAATGCTGCTAGTAACTAGTTTTGTAATTACCATGTAGATATGATTATAG
>NW_022967699.1:0-402 GCF_012274545.1 Fukomys damarensis
GCTGCATTGGGCTGTGGCAGTGGAACAGCTATGTAAAGGTAACTCCCACAATGTGAAAATTTTGATACCATCAATTTGGGGGCACCTTTGCTAAAATGCATGTGAGTCTAACAACCCGAGCCGGAACTCTACCCAGTGATATGCTCATAATGTTTAGCAACCAAATTTGGGGAGAAAACAAAGTAACCATGTGGTCTGGAGCCTCCATCGAGCCCTGAGATACAAATGCTCCCAGGTGGCCACTTCTGGATGCCAACACGATTTGTTGGATGAGAAAGTGGAATGAGCCGTACACAACTGAGTGAGCCCCTTCAGCACAACGCAGATCCCACCCCCTCACCAGTGTGTGACCTACTCCTCTGTGGGTTCATTTCTGAAGCCTTGTCTGAAAAATGGGGTGAC
>NW_022967700.1:0-231 GCF_012274545.1 Fukomys damarensis
GGGGAGAGTAAAAGTGACTGCAATTATAGTTTAAATCTCAGAAGGATATTAATGTAATAATCTACCAATAGCTTTCTTATTTTTTATCAAGTTGTGTTTAAAAAGAAAAGAGTGACTCTGGTAATTTGGGCAATATTACATTTTGTTAGTAGTGATTACTACTTATAGTCTCTGTGACATTAGTGCCATAAAAAATATCTTCCTAGGACATTCTCCACTCCAGGGTAAGAT
>NW_022967701.1:0-208 GCF_012274545.1 Fukomys damarensis
TTCAGAAAAATCTCATTTTGGGGCTGGAGATTTAGCTCAGTGGCACCAAGCTTGCCTCGAAATCGCAAGATCCTGAGTTCGATCCCTGGTACCAAAAAAAAAATTTTTTTATTTCATCTTTATTATCTTAATCTGTTAGTGATTTCATTATGAATTATATAATGACAAAGTCTTATAAATCTTAAATTATGAATCATTATACACAAAC
>NW_022967702.1:0-417 GCF_012274545.1 Fukomys damarensis
CTGGTAAACTCACAGAGTTGCAGCACCTTTCTGTGTGGAGTACTTCACATTCATGAAACTGAATGCTTTCACTTTAAATGGCTAAGTGGTGAGAGAAGCTGTTTCCCGTGGAAAACTGCACTTTAAACGGCAGAAGCCCTCTGCAAAGTGTGTTTGTGTTCTAACGTCAAACTGAACCTATCCCCAAGTATACAGAGTTCTAGAGACTTCTGTGCACTCAGAGCTGCTAGGCACTCTCTTAGGACTGAAGGGCTTCTCTGCTAAAAGTGCCTCACAACAGTGTTTTCATCTCTGCCAGGCAGAGGCCTACAACCGAAAAGGAATAGAGTTGTCTTCCCCATAAGAGGTGGACATCACTGGTAAACTCACAGATTTGCAGCACCTTTCTCTGTGGAGTACTTCACATTCATGAAACTG
>NW_022967702.1:635-7071 GCF_012274545.1 Fukomys damarensis
CAGTTTTTCACTCTGCCAGTCAGAGACCTACACACAAAAAGGAATACATTTGTACTCCACATAAGAGGTGGACCTCACTGGGAAACTCACAGAGTTCCAGCACCTTACGCTGTGGAGTACTTCACATGCATGAAACTGACCGCATTCGCTTTAAACGGCTAAGAGGTGAGAGAAGCTGTTTCCCAGTGAAAACTACACTTTAAACCGCAGACGCCATCTGTAAAGTGTGTTTCTGTTCCAACATCGAACTGAACCTATCCCCAAGTATACAGAGTTCTGGAGGCTTGTGCGCACTCAGAGCTGCTGGGCACTCTCTTAGGCCTGAAAGGTTTCTCTGGTAAAAGTGCCTCACAACAGTGTTTCAATCTCTGCGAGGCAGAGACCTACAAGCCAAACGGAATACAGTTGCGCTCCACATAAGGGGTGGACTTCACTGGTAAACTCACAGATTTGCAGCACCTTTCACTGTGGAGTACTTCACATTCATGAAACGGACCACTTTCGCTTTAAATGGCTGAGCAGCGAGAGAAGCTGTTTCCCGGGGAATACTGCACTTTATACCGCAGAAGCCCGCTGCAAAGTGCGTTTGTGTTCTAACGTCAAACTGAACCTATTCCGAAGTATACAGAATTCTGGAGGCTTGTGTGTACTCAGAGATGCTATTCACTCTCTTAGGCCTGCAGGGCTTCTCTGCTAAAACTGCCTCACAACAGTATTTCAATCTCTGCCAGGCAGAGACCTACAAACAAAGAGGAATACAGTTATACTCCACATAAGAGTTGGACTTCACTGGTAAACTCACAGAGTTGCAGCACCTTTCTCTGTGGAGTACTTCACATTCAGGAAACTGACCGCTTTCGGTTTAAACGGCTAAGCGGCGAGAGAAGCTGTTTCCCGTGGGAAACTGCACTTTAAACCGCAGACGCCATCTGTAAAGTGCGTTTATGTTCTAACGTCAAACAGAAACTATCCGCAAGTATACAGAGTTCTGGAGGCTTGTGTGCACGCAGAGCTGCTAGGCAGTCTCTTTGGACTGAAGGGCTTCTGTGCTAAAAGTGTCTCACAACAGTTTTTCAATCTCTGCCAGTCAGACACCTACACACAAAAAGGAATACATTTGTACTCCACATAAGAGGTGGACTTCACTGGGAAACTCACAGAGTTGCAGCACCTTCCTCTGTGGAGTACTTCACATGCATGAAACTGACCGCATTCGCTTTAAACGGCTAAGAGGCGAGAGAAGCTTTTTCCAGGGGAAAACTGCACTTTAAACCTCACAAGCCCTCTGCAAAGTGAGTTTGTGTTCTAATGTCTAACTGAACCTATCCCTAAGTATACAGAGTTCTGGAGGCTTGTGTGCACTCAGAGCTGCTGGGCACTCTCTTAGGCCTGAAAGGTTTCTCTGGTAAAAGTGCCTCACAACAGTGTTTCAATCTCTGCCAGGCAGAGACCTACAAACAAAAACGAATACAGTTGTACTCCACATAAGAGGTGGACTTCACTGGTAAGCTCACAGAGTTGCAGCACCTTTCTCTGTGGAGTACTTCACATTCATGAAACTGACCGCTTTCGCTTCAAACGGCTAAGCGGCGATAGAAGCTGTTTCCCGTGGAAAACTGCACTTTAAATGGCAGAAGACCTCTGCAAAGTGTGTTTGTGTTCTAACCTCAAACTGAACCTATCCCCAAGTATACACAGTTCTAGAGGCTTCTGTGCACTCAGAGCTGCTAGGCACTCTCTTAGGCCTGAAGGGCTTCTCTGCTAAAAGTGACTCACAACAGTGTTGTAATCTCTGCCAGGCAGAGGCCTACAAACAAAAAGGAATAGAGTTGTCCTCCCCATAAGAGGTCGACATCACTGGTAAACTCACAGAGTTGCAGCACCTTTCTCTGTGGAGTACTTCACATTCATGAAACAGTCCGCTTTCGCTTTAAATGGCTAAGCGGCAAGAGAAGCTCTTTCCCGAGGAAAACTGCACTTTAAACCGCAGAAGACCTCTGCAAAGTGTGTTTGTGTTCTAACCTCAAACTGAACCTATCCCCAAGTATACAGAGTTCTGGAGGCTTCTGTGCACTCAGAGCTGCGAGGCACTCTCTTAGGCCTGAAGGGCTTCTCTGCTAAAAGTGCCTCACAACAGTGTTGTAATCTCTGCCAGGCAGAGGCCTACAAACAAAAAGGAATAGAGTTGTCCTCCCCATAAGAGGTCGACATCACTGGTAAACTCACAGAGTTGCAGCACCTTTCTCTGTGGAGTACTTCACATTCATGAAACAGTCCGCTTTCGCTTTAAATGGCTAAGCGGCAAGAGAAGCTCTTTCCCGAGGAAAACTGCACTTTAAACCGCAGAAGACCTCTGCAAAGTGTGTTTGTGTTCTAACCTCAAACTGAACCTATCCCCAAGTATACAGAGTTCTGGAGGCTTCTGTGCACTCAGAGCTGCGAGGCACTCTCTTAGGCCTGAAGGGCTTCTCTGCTAAAAGTGCCTCACAACAGTGTTGTAATCTCTGCCAGGCAGAGGCCTACAAACAAAAAGGAATAGAGTTGTCCTCCCCATAAGAGGTCGACATCACTGGTAAACTCACAGAGTTGCAGCACCTTTCTCTGTGGAGTACTTCACATTCATGAAACAGTCCGCTTTCGCTTTAAATGGCTAAGCGGCAAGAGAAGCTCTTTCCCGAGGAAAACTGCACTTTAAACCGCAGAAGACCTCTGCAAAGTGTGTTTGTGTTCTAACCTCAAACTGAACCTATCCCCAAGTATACAGAGTTCTGGAGGCTTCTGTGCACTCAGAGCTGCGAGGCACTCTCTTAGGCCTGAAGGGCTTCTCTGCTAAAAGTGCCTCACAACAGTGTTGTAATCTCTGCCAGGCAGAGGCCTACAAACAAAAAGGAATAGAGTTGTCCTCCCCATAAGAGGTCGACATCACTGGTAAACTCACAGAGTTGCAGCACCTTTCTCTGTGGAGTACTTCACATTCATGAAACAGTCCGCTTTCGCTTTAAATGGCTAAGCGGCAAGAGAAGCTCTTTCCCGAGGAAAACTGCACTTTAAACCGCAGAAGACCTCTGCAAAGTGTGTTTGTGTTCTAACCTCAAACTGAACCTATCCCCAAGTATACAGAGTTCTGGAGGCTTCTGTGCACTCAGAGCTGCGAGGCACTCTCTTAGGCCTGAAGGGCTTCTCTGCTAAAAGTGCCTCACAACAGTGTTGTAATCTCTGCCAGGCAGAGGCCTACAAACAAAAAGGAATAGAGTTGTCCTCCCCATAAGAGGTCGACATCACTGGTAAACTCACAGAGTTGCAGCACCTTTCTCTGTGGAGTACTTCACATTCATGAAACAGTCCGCTTTCGCTTTAAATGGCTAAGCGGCAAGAGAAGCTCTTTCCCGAGGAAAACTGCACTTTAAACCGCAGAAGACCTCTGCAAAGTGTGTTTGTGTTCTAACCTCAAACTGAACCTATCCCCAAGTATACAGAGTTCTGGAGGCTTCTGTGCACTCAGAGCTGCGAGGCACTCTCTTAGGCCTGAAGGGCTTCTCTGCTAAAAGTGCCTCACAACAGTGTTGTAATCTCTGCCAGGCAGAGGCCTACAAACAAAAAGGAATAGAGTTGTCCTCCCCATAAGAGGTCGACATCACTGGTAAACTCACAGAGTTGCAGCACCTTTCTCTGTGGAGTACTTCACATTCATGAAACAGTCCGCTTTCGCTTTAAATGGCTAAGCGGCAAGAGAAGCTCTTTCCCGAGGAAAACTGCACTTTAAACCGCAGAAGACCTCTGCAAAGTGTGTTTGTGTTCTAACCTCAAACTGAACCTATCCCCAAGTATACAGAGTTCTGGAGGCTTCTGTGCACTCAGAGCTGCTAGGCACTCTCTTAGGACTGAAGGGCTTCTCTGCTAAAAGTGCCTCACAACAGTGTTTTAATCTCTGCCAGGCAGAGGCCTACAAACAAAAAGGAATAGAGTTGTCCTCCCCATAAGAGGTCGACATCACTGGTAAACTCACAGAGTTGGAGCACCTTTCTCTGTGGAGTACTTCACATTCATGAAACAGTCCGCTTTCGCTTTAAATGGCTAAGCGGCAAGAGAAGCTGTTTCCCGTGGAAAACTGCACTTTAAACGGCAGAAGCCCTCTGCAAAGTGCGTTTGTGTTCTAACGTCAAACTGAAACTATCCCCAAGTATACAGAGTTCTGGAGGCTTGTGTGCACTCAGAGCTGCTAGGCACTCTCTTAGGACTGAAGGGCTTCTCTGCTAAAAGTGCCTCACAACAGTGTTTCAATCTCTGCGAGGCAGAGACCTACAAACAAAAAGGAATGCACTTGTCCTCCCCATAAGAGGTGGACATCACTGGGAAACTCACAGAGTTGCAGCACCTTTCTCTGTGGAGTACTTCACATTCATGAAACTGACCACTTTCACTTTAAACGGCTAAGGGGCGAGAGAGGCTGTTTCCCAAGAAAAACTGCACTTTACACGGCAAAAGCCCTCTGCAAAGTGCGTTTGTCTTCTAATGTCAATCTGAACCTATCCCCAAGTATATAGAGTTCTGGAGTCTTGTGTGCACTCAAAGCTGCTAGGCATTCTCTTACGCCTGAACGGCTTCTCTGCTATAAGTACCTCACAACAATGTCTCAATCTCTGCCACGCAGAGAACTACAAACAAAAAGGAATACAGTTCTACTCCACATAAGATGGTGACTTCACTGGTAAACTCACAGAGTTGCAGCACTTTTCTCTGTGAAGTACCTCACATTCATGAAACAGACTTCTTTCGCTTTAAATGGCTAAGCAGCGAGAGAAGCTGTTTCCCGGGGAATACTGCACTTTAAACCGCAGAAGCCCGCTGAAAAGTGCGTTTGTGTTCTAACGTCAAACTGAACCTATTCCGAAGTATACAGAATTCTGGAGGCTTGTGTGCACTCAGAGATGCTTGGCACACTCTTAGGCCAGAAGGGCTTCTCTGCTAAAAGTGACTCACAACTGTGTTTCAATCTCTGCCAGGCAGAGACCTACAAACAAAAAGGAATACAGTTTTGGTCCACATAAGAGGTGGACTTCACTGGCAAACTCACAGAGTTGAACCACATTTCTCTGTGGAGTACTTCACATTCATGTAATTGACCGCTTTCGATTTAAACGGCTAAGCGGCGAGAGAACCTGTTTCCCGGCTAAAACTGCACTTCAAACAGCAGAATCCCTCTGCAACTTGCGTTTGTGTTCTAATGTCAAACTGAACCTATGCCCAAGTATACAGAGTAATGGAGGTTTGTGTGCACTCAGAGCTGCTAGGCACTCTCTTAGGCCTGAAGGACTTCTCTACTAAAAGTGCCTCACAACAGTGTCTCACTCTGTGCCAGGCAGAGACCTACAAACAAAAAGGAATACAGTTGTACTCCACATAAGATGTGGACTTCACTGGGAAACTCACAGAGTTGCAGCACCTTCCTCTGTGGAGTACTTCACATGCATGAAACTGACCGCTTTCGCTTTAAACGGCTAAGAGGCGAGAGAAGCTGCTTCCCGGGGAATACTGCACTTGAAACTGCAGAATCCCTCTGCAAAGTGCGTTTGTGTTCTAATGTTAAACTGAACCTATCCCCAAGTATACAGAGTAGTGGAGTCTTGTGTGCACTCAGAGCTGCTAGGCACTCTCTTAGGCCTGAAGGACTTCTCTGCTAAAAGTGCCTCACAACAGTATTTCAATCTCTGCCAGGCAGAGACCTACAAACAAAAAGGAATACAGTTGTACTCCACATAAGAGGTGGACTTCACTGGTAAGCTCACAGAGTTGCAGCACCTTTCTCTGCGGAATACTTCACATTCATGAAACAGACCGCTTTCGGTTTAAACGGCTAAGTGGCGAGAGAAGCTGTTTCCCAGGGAAAACTGCACTTTAAACCGCAGACACCATCTGTAAAGTGCGTTTGTGTTCTAACGTCAAACAGAAACTATCCCCAAATATACAGAGTTCTGGAGGCTTGTGTGCACTCAGAGCTGCTAGACACTCTCTTCGGCCTGAATGGCTTCTCTGCTAAAAGTGCCTCACAACAGTATTTCAATCTCTGCCAGGCAGAGACCTACAAACAAAAAGGAATACAGTTGTCCTCCACATAAGAGGTGGACATCACTGGTAAACTCACAGAGTTGCAGCACCTTTCTCTGTGGAGTACTTCACATTCACGAAACTGACCACTTTCACTTTCAACGGCTAAGCGGTGAGAGAGGCTGTTTCGTGAGGAAAACTGCGCTTTAAACGGCAAAAGCCCTCTGCAAAGTGCATTTGTCTTCTAATGTCAAACTGAACATATCCCCAAGTATACAGAGTTGTGGAGGCTTGTGTGCACTCAGAGCTGCTAGGCACTCGCTTTGGACTGAAGGGCTTCTCTGCTAAAAGTGCCTCACAACAGTATTTCAATCTCTGCCAGGCAGAGGCC
>NW_022967703.1:0-222 GCF_012274545.1 Fukomys damarensis
CGTGCGTCACCCAGCTCTCGCCATGAATCGAGTGAGCCTCCACGGTGGGCGTTCGGAGGGTGCGGACCCCAACCCCTTGCACCTGTACTGTATTCCGGCTCCTGCGGGCCTGCACGGGTCCTGTCCTGTGCTTTCCCGAGCACAGCGACTGCCCTCGCGCTAGCGAGTTCCTCGCCCACCCCGGGCACCAGGGGGCGCTACCTCTCTGCTCCAGGTGGCCTG
>NW_022967704.1:0-613 GCF_012274545.1 Fukomys damarensis
TCTAAAATGGAGTTCAAAGCTATTTCTGTACTGATAGGATTAAATGAGATAATGCTTGTAGGCTCCTGGCTTTAATAGGGGCTCAGTAAATGATCCCTCTTGCTAAACCTTAGAATAATTCCAGAAGACTCTATCATGTATCTGAGTGACTTGGCTCCTTTATCAAGAGGAACTATTGCGGCCGGGGATTTAGCTCAGCGGTCTGGTGCCTGCCTTGCAAGCGCAAGGACCTGAGTTCAATCCCCGGTACCAAAAACAACAACAACAACAACAACAAAAAAAAAAAAACAAGAGGAACTATTGTACTACATAGTAGCTGCTCAGTAGTGTTTTTTGAATGAAGGAAGGAACTTTGGTGCTTTCCTTTTCTTATTGTCAGTACTTTGCACCATGAATTTTGCACTTTGATATGTCCTAAGAGATGCTTCAAGAAAATGGTAAGATAGACTTGGGGAATGCTGTAGAATCTGCAATGTGTAGATTCTATCCCTGTCCAGAGATGAATAGTATATATCTCTATTTTTAAAGTTTAGGGAAAGTTGTAGAGAGGAAAAAAAAACCTCCCTAGCTGCTTGAATTTGGCCTTTCCCCAGCTCATTTGCCTGTATAGGGT
>NW_022967705.1:0-377 GCF_012274545.1 Fukomys damarensis
TAGGTTCAGTTTGATGGTAGAACCCAAACGCACTTTGCAGAGGGCTTCTGCGATTTAAAGTGCAGTTTTCCCCGGGAAACTGTTTATCTCGCTGCTTAGCCGTTTAAAGTGAATGCGGTCAGTTTCAAGAATGTGAAGTACTCCACAGAGAAAGGTGCTGCAACTTTGTGAGTTTACCAGTGAAGTCCACCTCTTGTGTGGAGTACAACTGTATTCCTTTTGTTTTTGTAGGTCTCTGCCTGGCAGAGATTGAAGCACAGTTGGGAGGCACTTTTAGCAGAGAAGCCCTTCAGGCCTAAGAGAGTGCATAGCACCTCTGAGTGCACACAAGCCTAAAGAACTCTGTGTACTTGGGGATAGGTTCAGTTTGACTTTAG
>NW_022967706.1:0-253 GCF_012274545.1 Fukomys damarensis
TAATGAAAAGCTGAGGAAACTTTAGTGGTCTGCAGAGCTATGCCTACTGATGATTTAAAAACTAACAGATAAATAAGAAACATGCAGAAATTGAACTTGGACTCTGAACAAGTGAGCAAACTGAACTCTAAACAAGTTCATTGAGTTAATCATCAATATTCACTGGGGCCTCTTCTGGGTCAGAACCCCCGGGAGCTGTTTCATAATTTATGTCGTGCTGGGCCCCTGAAGTTGTCCCAGTGGTGCAGAGGAT
>NW_022967707.1:0-342 GCF_012274545.1 Fukomys damarensis
AAGAAAAGTCAATATATATCAGTTGTAACCATCAATGTTAATGGCCTCAATTCACAAATCAAACGAAATAGACTGGTCGACTGGATTAAGAAGCAAAATCCAACAATATGGTATATATAAGAAACCCACGTAATTCACAACTTCATAGACTGAAAGGAAAAGGAAGGAAAACAGTTCTCCATGTGACAGGAGCACAGAAAAAAGAGCGGGTAGCTATCTTATTAGCAGACAGAGTAGATTTCAAGCCAAAACTAATTAAGAGAGACAAAGAATGCCGGCGCATCCTTGTAAAGGGAACAATACAAGAGAAAGAGATAACAATCATAAATACATATGCACCAA
>NW_022967708.1:0-289 GCF_012274545.1 Fukomys damarensis
CTCAATAGATGCAGAAAAAGCATTTGACAAAATTCAACACCCATTCATTATAAAAACCCTGCACAAAATTGGAATAGATGGTCTTTATCTCAACTTGATAAAAGACTGTCTATGAAAAATCAACAGCCAACATCATACTCAGTGGTCAAAAAATGAAAACCTTCACTCTAAAATCAGGAACAAGACAAGGATGTGCACTATCACCATTCCTATTTAATATAGTTATGGAAACATTAGCCACAGCAATTAGACAAGAGAAAGAAGTAAAAGCAATAAAGATAGGAAAGGA
>NW_022967709.1:0-1222 GCF_012274545.1 Fukomys damarensis
TCAAACTGCTGTTCAGTTCAAACTATGATGAAAAGTGTGTTTGGTTTCTAGCACTTTTGGGGCAACACAAATGCAGGGTATTTTCTAGGCCTACCACCCATTCCTAATACAAGCCTCATAGATATTTGCTTATAACCCTAGCATGTCAAAACCAGGAAAGTAAAGTGGAGTTTTGTGGTAAAATGGCAGATTTTAAGCTCTTTCTCTGAGCAGTAACTGCATGTTTCATCCTTCCTCCAGTGATTTCAAGGGGAAATTCCTCAGAAAAAAAATGTTGCAATGAAAACTTCATTTCAAAATTCAGAAAAATTCTCAAAAGTGTATTTGTATTGTCACCTCAAATTAAACTTTGCACAAAATTTCAGAATTCCAAGAGGTTTTTGGTGAGCAGAACTGCAGGGAACTCTCTAGTCCAAACTCCCATTCTGGAAACAAGCCTCACAGATATGTGCTTATAACTCTGTCATGCAGAGAGCTACAAAGAATACTCTTTTACTCCATTTCTGAAGTGGAGCTTACTGGTACACTTATACAGTTCTATTTGCTTCCCCTGTTAAATAGCTACATGTTTTGTCCTTGCTTCCTTTGACCGCAATGCTGTGAAGCCCTCAGGAGAAATGTTGCTGTCAAAACTTCAGTTCAAATTTCAGAATCATTCTGGAAGTATGTATGGCTTCTCACCTTAAGTTTACAGATCTTCAAGCCCATTTTGTACAGCAAAACTCCAAGGGATTATTTAGGACAAACTGCCATTCCTGATACTAGCCTCATAAGTATGAGCTTATAACTGTTATGCAGAGAGTTAGAAACCAGAGGGATTATTCCTCTGTTCCATATCTGAAGTGCAGTTTAGTGCTACAGTGAACATTTATATCAGCTTTATCTCAGAGGCAAAGTCATTTTTGGTCCTCCTATCCATACTTCAATGGGGAAAAGGCCTCAGGAAAATTGCTTTCCATGAAAACTTCAGTTCAGACTACAGAATCATTCTGAAAATTGTGTATGGCTTCTCACATTAATTTCTACTAAGCACCAATTTTACATCTCTCCAAGCTATTTTAGAGCAGCAGAACTGCATGGCATTCTGTAGGCCAAACTGCCCTCACTGATACAAGCCTTATAGATATGTGCTTACAACTTTGTCATGCAGAGATCTAAAATCATGAGGAAATAACCTCTTGCTACATCTCTTAAGTGGAGTATGTGATACAATGGCAAAGTT
>NW_022967710.1:0-257 GCF_012274545.1 Fukomys damarensis
AACCTTTTTTTTTTTTTTTTATCGTGGTACTTTACCTCTCACTAAAATGACTTTGTTTTTTCTTGGATTTTAACAGTCATTTATAAGTGACAGTTTCATATCTGCCTTCCCCAAATATCCCTGTCTCTCCCTCTCTCATCCCATTGGCTGGTGCTTCTCACACTGTGTTAGCTGATGTTGGCAATAGAAAATACCTTGAGTTTAATAGAATAGAAAACCACTTGGCCTGTACGATTAAAGTGGTGATGGCAGCTTGG
>NW_022967711.1:0-206 GCF_012274545.1 Fukomys damarensis
CTCTCTGAATATGCTTGGATGTAAACTTATTCTCCATTGGGTATTCCTGTGGGTAATAAGATCATACTTAATATACTTCAACTGCAGTGTGAAACTAATTAATGCTTTAGATGAGCAGATGTTAGAAGTATCATTGGCAAAATCATCATATAATAGCAGAAATCAGGTCTGTGGCTTCCTAGGAAGTAACATGTATTATTCAAAAT
>NW_022967712.1:0-203 GCF_012274545.1 Fukomys damarensis
TGATCCTCCTGCCTCAGCCTCCAAGAGTGCTATGAGGCTTCACCATGCCAGGCTTCTCCATGTTACTTTAGGTGTTCTCTGATCACCCTATTGGAAATTGCAGCCCTCCCCACCCAGGCCCCACATGTTTCTACCACAACACTGATAGCTTCTGCCACTGTTAACCATGCTGTGAATTATTCGGCGTGTTTACTCTGTTTCCC
>NW_022967713.1:0-226 GCF_012274545.1 Fukomys damarensis
TCTAATCTTTAATGTTACTTCCAGCCATTACTCTGCATGCTATTTTGTTTCTCCTAGATGGAAACTCTGTAATTTTGTGTCAAACGAAATATACAGTTAAGACTCTCTTTGGAACTGTGCTAGAAAATAATGCAAATTATTTTTCTTTATCATTTGAGGATATAATTAATAAATGCAGTTTAAATATGAAACTTAAGGTACATTTTTATTTGAATGTTGCCATTGT
>NW_022967714.1:0-495 GCF_012274545.1 Fukomys damarensis
CTCTCCCTACCTTTCACACCTTTATGAAATGTAAAACCAAGGTATCTGTGCATGTTTCTTGTCCAGTTCTTTGTTCAGCACAGTAGGAACCTGGACTTCTCCAGAAGGAGCCCACAGCACCTCAGACCCTGGAAGAGGAATAATAGGTAATAAAAGGTAACAGAAATAATTTGTCTCTAATAATATTTTCTTTCAATTGCAGATGTGGGTGCCTAGCTTCTTTATGTGTGAATTGGAGAGTTAAGCTACATATACTTGATTATTTTTTTCTATACCTTCTCATGCTGAGTGGAAAATTTGTAGGTTTCCTTTTGTTGTTTTGTTTTGTTTGTGCAACATTGCACACATGTGCTAGGCAAGCACTCTATTACTGAGCTCTGTCTCCAACCCTTTTTAAATTTGTTTTTTAACTTTGAGACAGGTTCTTTCTAAGTTGCCCAGTCTGGCTTCAAACATGCAATCCTCCTACATCAGCTTCCCAAGAACCTGAAATCA
>NW_022967715.1:0-324 GCF_012274545.1 Fukomys damarensis
TTTAGCAGAGTACATAATTCCAGGGTAACTTATTTTCTCTCAGTACTTTGAATTGTTTCCATGGATTCTAGATTCTCTTGTTGCTGTTGAAAAGAGAGGAGCCTAACGTTAGTTACACCTTCTTAAGTAATGTCACCTTTTTTATCTGGTTCTTTTTTATGATCTTTTCTCTGTCTTTAAAGTATCATTTGTAGAATGTATTTGTTTTTGTTTATCTGGCTTGAGATTTGATATACTTCATCAATCTGAGAAATCATATCTCTCATCATTTCTGAAGATTCATGCCTTTTATTATTGTCTTGAACACTGAGTTTACTTTTTTTT
>NW_022967716.1:0-241 GCF_012274545.1 Fukomys damarensis
TGTCCACAGCTTGGAGTTATTGAGCCCCTTTTAGTAATTTTTCTGTAAATAGTTGAGTTTTGAAAATTTACTTTAAGAATTGACCAGTTTGTTACAATATATTTATAGGAATACAATATATATTAAAAAGTTCAAACAATATAGAAAAATATAAAACCAAAGATGAGGCAGTAAAATATTATTTTAAAAATGTATATAGGTAATGTTTCCTTATTTTATTTTCTCACTTAACAATAGAAAG
>NW_022967717.1:0-220 GCF_012274545.1 Fukomys damarensis
TCAGCAAATAATTATTGAGTGCCTACTACTCGCCAGGCATTGTTCTGTGAGCCTGGGGAGCATCATGGATGAAACAGACATCTATAAGGGACTTGCCTTCTACTGAAAGGAGACAGAAGCAATGAGTTGGATTTTATGTGGTAAGAAAAACAATGCAAAAAAAAAAAAAAGCAGGAAGGAGGAGGCCAAAAGAACAGATTATGATTTTAAACACAATGGT
>NW_022967718.1:0-539 GCF_012274545.1 Fukomys damarensis
TTTGTCAAAATTAATTCAATCACACATATGTGAGTAATCTATTTTGTTCCATTAATGTATATCACTCCTTCCATTAATACCACACTTCATTTGATTGTGACAAAATGGTCATCATTATTGTCAAAAGAAATAACTTTCAATTTCCTTTTCCTTCCCAAAACTGTTTTAAGTGGTTTATACACACCATCTTTCCACCAAAATAAAATTGAACATAAATTCCTTTCTCTGTGTAAAAAACAATTTCTGAAATTTTGGCAGATACTGAAGTAACCCTATAAATTAGACAAGAATTGAATTTTTATTGTGTTTAGGCTTCCATTTCAAAAATAAGATAACTTTGGTTCATTTATTTTATTTGTCTTTGGTTCCTTCAACAAAATTTGTAGGTACCAGCATCTGAAAAATACTTTCATTTTTGTGATAGCCCATGTCTTCTGCTTTAATTTCAGTTTCAAAATTTTCATTATTTGTATTGATTTGTTATTGTTGAGCTTTTATTTTGTCAACTTGCTGAACTCCGTGATTTTAGTAATTGAAGA
>NW_022967719.1:0-885 GCF_012274545.1 Fukomys damarensis
TCGAACTCAGGTCCTTGCACTTGCAAGGCAGGCGGTGGAACCACTGAGCTAAATCCCCAGCCCCAGTTTTGTTCTTCTTAAAGGCCTAAGATGCTGCCAAAACACCCTGTATCTTCTAAGGCTTTATTAATAACATTATTTTATTAAATTAAACTATGCAACTGTAGGAGACAAAGTGTATTTAGGGTTTAAACTATAAAAATAGGCACTTATAGGCATTTTTAGGACCGTTATCTGAAATTCTTGGCTTTTCACAGTTTGTCAGTAATCTAGGAACATAACCCCTGAGAATTTTGGTGGTCCATAGTACTGCACTTGAATGAATCTTGGTAAAGATGACTAGGTAAGAAAATCTCAGTGAGGAAACTAGAACAGATGCTGGGGTGTGGGGAGAGAGGAGCACAGTTCCTAAAACTCGAGAACTGAGTATATTCTGAAACAACCTGACCTATAAATTCCTAATACTACAAGAAGAAAGTGGCACTTACAAGACAATTGTGGGTGTTCACCATTGTTCAGGAGTGTAAGTGAACTTACAAATACTATGCAAAACAAGTTAGCTATACAGTTGAGTAACAATACAGGGAATGAGCTGCAGGTACCATTTCTAGAACCTCGTTGAGAGACAGCAACTATGCTTTCTTACTGGCTTAGTATTTTCTTCAATGTCCTCAATATCTTCCTCCTTGTCAGAGTCAGCAAAGAGGTCGCCATCATCATCCTCTTCTTCATCGCTCATCTGTGTGGTGTGCTGAGAGTACACAACACCAGGTTAGTTATAAGATGCAAGGCAGCAAGCTGGAAAGACAATGATGGTTAGTTTTTAGGCTCCTCCTTCAAAAAAGGAACAGCTTTTAAAAATAATGATGGAAATAAGGGAGGAGG
>NW_022967720.1:0-252 GCF_012274545.1 Fukomys damarensis
CTGTATGTACACACATTAAAAAAAAACTTGTTTGCAATGTCTGTTCTTTCCTTTATTACAGAGATGAATTCACTATATATAAAACACTTGTCTCAATTACATTTTTTCTTTGATAAGACAAAATAGTCAACATCCAAATTTAAAGGGGGAAAGACTTATTTGGCTTATAGTTCACAGTTTGTAAAGGTTTCAGCCCATAATTGACTGACTCCAAGGCAAGATGGCATGGCAGATAAGCATTGCAGAGGAGAA
>NW_022967721.1:0-204 GCF_012274545.1 Fukomys damarensis
TGTGCTCCACATAAGAGGTGGACTTCACTGGTAAACTCACAGAGTTGCAGCACCTTTTTCTGTTTAGTACTTCACATTCATGAAACTGACCACTTTCGCTTTAAACGGCTAAGCGGCGATAGAATCTGTTTCCCAGGGAACACTGCACTTTAAACCGCAGAAGCCCTGTGCAAAGTGCGTTTGTGTTCTAACATGAAACTGAAC
>NW_022967722.1:0-669 GCF_012274545.1 Fukomys damarensis
CAATAACCCTGGTCACTGTTAGTATACTGCCTATTCATCTTATGAACACAGTATTGTGATCTGTATCTTATACTTGAAAGCTAAAGCTAAGAGAGGTTAAGCTACTTGTTCAGAGAGTAGGTGGCAGATTGGATATTGAGTCCTTCTCTGGAGTTTGTGCTCTTGTTAGTTAATTTCTTGTTTTGCTTTGGTTTTCTGAGACAGGGGTCTCAATATGTAGGCCAGACTGGACTTGAACTTGCAGCAATCCTCCTGCATCAGCCTTCTGAGTAAAATTACAAGCATGTGCCACCATGCCGGGCTTTGAGACGTATATTCTTAATTAACCATTCAGTGCCTCCCTAATCCATGCTGATTATCTCACTGATTATCTCACCCATCAAAGGTGAAAAATAATGTTCTGTGCCTCAGCCTTGATGCCCACCATATGTCCTGTCACCAATTCACAGGGCACTGGTTCCACCAGGCAGCCACGTTCACCCTGCCAGGCCCACCTGCTCTGCCTAATCTCCTGGGTGTCCCTAGGGTTCTAAAGTCTGTTTGTTTGTTTTGGAGTACTGGGACTGAACTTAGGGCTTCGTGCCTGCTATGCGAGGGTTATAAAATACTAGGACCGTATAGAAAAGAATACTCAAATTTTAAAAAAGGGGAAAGAAAAGTAGTTTTTCA
>NW_022967723.1:0-713 GCF_012274545.1 Fukomys damarensis
TTAAACTTCAGTAATGGAGCCTCAGACATGCATCCTAGTGGTCCTTCCCTTTTGGTGGAAACAAAGACCCACAGCATTCTGCAAAGATTCTGTGTGGGATCAGAATATGATTTTATCTGTGAAGGATTTATTGATCCTGCTTACACATATGTGTAAGTTCATGTAGCAAAAAGTGGGAAGCAATTTCTATTGGTATCAGGATCATTCATAGATAATTGAAATTCAATATTTGTCTACAAATTTTAATTTCTACTGAAATGTGAAGAAGAATTTGACTTTGGGCTTAAACACACCTAAATGGGCATCTGTTTGGACAATGCTCCTACACTGGTTTGGTGTAAATGTAAATGAAATGATGACAGGAAAACAACATCAAACAATGGCTACTGCAGCTAAAGTTACCATCCCTCAGAAAAAGCCCCTTCTCTTTTCAAACTGATGTAGGCAACAGGGCTTTCTTGTGCCATCTGTTAGATGAACAGCAGTGACTGTGGTGACTGAAAACACCTAGTGCTGTACTTGGATAAATCCATCTGGAGTGGTGGAAATCCTGCTGAAAGAAAACAAGCTACTTAGGTAACACAAGTCCTACTGGTGGCTCATTTATGATGTATTTCTCTTTGGTTGGTTGGTTTCCTGTGCATTCTTTGTAAAGAATATACTCAATCATTTATCAATATCTTCTCTTATCCAATTCTCTTATTCAATTTTCT
>NW_022967724.1:0-201 GCF_012274545.1 Fukomys damarensis
TATATGAAGGGCTGGGGATTTAGCTCAGTGGTTCTGGCACCTGTCTAGCAAGTGCAAGGACCCGAGTTCTATCCCGGGTACCAAAAAATTAAAAAAAAAAAATTTTTATATGAAGACTTTTTTTACTTCAATTTTTAAATGCATTTTAATTGATACATTTTAGATACACGTAATTATCACATTCATCACAGGGAATTTGTA
>NW_022967725.1:0-409 GCF_012274545.1 Fukomys damarensis
GATTTGTAAGAAATGTAAGAGATATCTGCACCCCCATGTTTATTCCAGTAACCAACATATGGAATTAATCTAAGTATTCATTCACAGAGGAGAAAACAAATAAATTATATACACAAACAATTGATGTTTTTAATAACAAAAACCAAAAAGAGTCTTGCCATTTCCTACAATAGGGATAAAACCACAGGACATTATGGTAAGTAAGATGGGCAACACTCAGAAAAAACAAACACTGTGCATCACTTATACAGTATGTAGACTCTAAAAATAATTTAACTCAGGTAAACAGTTTAGATGTTCAAATGGGCTAAGAGCAGGGGGAATAGGGAGATGGCCAAAGAATACAATTTTCATTTACAAGATGTGTAGGTCCTGGGGACCTAAGTAGAACATGATGACTATAGTAAAA
>NW_022967726.1:0-235 GCF_012274545.1 Fukomys damarensis
AGGGACACAATTGTTCCTTTTCAATAGGGGGTCAGACACAGTCATTAGAAGCTCCCTGAGCTTGAGAGAAAGTGTGTGTGTGCACTCACATGCATGTGCACAACATACCTTTACATACACGTGGGAAAGCTGAGAGAGAAGGGGGAGGGATCTGTGTGCTTCATGAATCCAGGAGCAGAGGGGCAGTGTGGAAATGTAGAGGCGAGTTCAGGGTCCCTTCCCCCACCAGCATCAA
>NW_022967727.1:0-927 GCF_012274545.1 Fukomys damarensis
TGGTACATTTTAGGTATTCAGTACAGTTACATTCATCATTGGGATCTTGTACCTTTACATGATGTTCCTTAATTCTTATTTTTTCCCCATTCCCCTGCCCTCCCTTCACCCCCATGCATTCTTCCCTATTTACAAAGACTTTGTTTCCATTTTTCCCTTTTCCTTCTTACCTTCTCCCTACCCCTGTCACTACCCCTATACCTTTAAACATTTTCTTCCTATTACACACTATCAATTATACATTTTGATCCTTATTTACACTTTTAGTTTATCACACCAGCAAAACTACTTGGTATTTCAATGTGTGTCCTTTTAATATCACTAAAGATTATATACTCAATGTGCATCCACTTAGCTGTAGATGTCTCTAATTTCTTGTTCTTTATGTCTCAAAAGATCTCCATTTTATGAAACAAACAAACAAACACATCTTCTTTATCCAGTCTCAAGTTGATGGGGAACTGGGCTGTTTTCAAGTTTTAGCTATTACAAACTGTGCTGTTATGAACATGGTTGATCATATACCACTGTGGTATGATTCTTTTAATTCCTTTAAGAAGATACCCAGCAGAGGAATAGCTGGATCAAATGGTACCTCTATCCTAGATCTTTGAGGTATCTCCACATTGATTTCCACAATCCTTGCACCAGTCTGCACCCCCACCAACAATGAAGAAGGATCCCTTTCTTCCCACCACCAGCATTTGTTATTGCTTGATTTCTTAATAGCAGCCATTCTTTGTGGGGTGTAGGTGGAATCTCAGTGTTGTTTTCACCTGCATCTCTCAAATGACCAGTGATGTTGAACATTGTTTCATGTTTCTTTGCTTCTTTTACTTTTTTGTCTGAGAAATGTCAGACGCCCATTTCTGAATTGTGTTTTTAAATTTGGGGGGTCTGTGTGTGTGCATGTGGTTTTTTGGTTTT
>NW_022967728.1:0-231 GCF_012274545.1 Fukomys damarensis
AAAAATCATTCAAAAAAGAAAATGAGATAAAGATATTTTCAACCAAACAAAAATGGAAAAAAAAATCATCCTAAATACAATCAACATTAGGGAATATTCAAACTAAAGAATGTCCAGACAGAGGATAAATCTCAGGTGATAGACATGTAGAAAAACATGAAGACCAATGAAACTAGTAAATATGTGGATAAATCTAAATGAGTATTGACCATTAGTGCAATAATAATGTCA
>NW_022967729.1:0-1441 GCF_012274545.1 Fukomys damarensis
AGGATAAGACATAAATACAATGAAATAAAGTTTTATAGGTGCACCTTAGGACAGTGCATCTGGTTGTCTTATAAAAAAGGACAATAGGACGGAGTCTCACAAAAGGAACACTGCATAAAAATGCAGAGGTTTTCCCTTCAAATGACCCAATCATGATGACCTTTTGAATGATAGATTTCCAATCCCCTGAATTGGGAGAAAATAACTGTGTCTCTAAAATCATCCAATGTGAAGTAGTTTGTTACAGCAGTTCAAGTACATTAATACAATTACACTTTTTCAACATTTTAATTCATTAAACATTGATAACACAGGTTGATTGAGGGGATAATTTAAATTATCTTTATTTAATGTAATACAATTAGATATTAATACAGAAAATATAAAATGGTGCTATGAAACATAATTAGAGAGGAACAGTGGTAAAAATACTGTGTATAATGATCTTAAAAGAATATATTTTCATTTACTAATCTATCTTTCAACTCATTTTCTAATAATACTATACCTTTTTCTGCATAAAACATTTTAATTATTAAAGTATCTCATATTTAGTATAAGTTTGAATAATTTCTATTTCATAATATCTATTATACATTTTGGTCCTTATTTACACCTTCAAATACAACTGAAAGATAATACAATATTTACAATGTGTGTTTAATTTATTTCACTTAAGAGCATAGTTTCAAGGTGCATTCATTTACCTAGAAATGTCTCAAGTTTATCCTTCTTTATAGCAGGATTGTTCTCATGCACACACACACACACACACACACACACATCTGTGTTGTTGTGGGTTGATTTGATAATAACCATTCTTCCTGGAATGTGATGGAATCTTGGCATTGTTTTCATTTGCATCTCTCAAATGACCAGTGAACATTTTTTTATGTATTTATTTTCCATTTCTACTTCTTCATGTGAGAAGTGTCTATTAATTTCAGATGCCCACTTTGGGATGTAGATATCCACTAAGTTCATTTGTTCACAGGTTTGGTTCAGTTGTGATATTTCTTTATTCATTTTTTTAAATCTAGTTCTTCTACCTATTTGTGACAGTGGGGTATAAAGGTCCCTCACTACAAGTGTATTAATGCTTGTTTGATTTTGCATACCTGTTAATAATTGTTTTATATAGGTGGTTACACTACAGTTTGGTGCATATATATTTATAATTGTTATTTCTTCCTCTTAAATTGTTACCTTTACAAGAATATAGTGACTTTCTTTGTCTCTCTTAATCACTCTTAGCTTGAAATCCACTTTGTCTACAAATAGAATAGCTACACCTGCTTTTTATTGGGTTCCTGTCACTTGGAGTATCATTTTCCATCCTCTGATTTTCAGTTTATGAATTTTTTTAGTTAAATGTGTTTCTTGTATGCAGCAAATTGTTGGATCTTGTTTCTTGATCCATTTTTCCAGTCTGTTTTTTTTT
>NW_022967730.1:0-209 GCF_012274545.1 Fukomys damarensis
ATTTTGTGTCTCTCTTGGGTTTTTTTCCTCATTTGAATAATAGGTCCTCAAGAGGATTATAAGAAGGACCTATCCTGAATGGTAGAACGTGTTGCTCTGAAGCTCAGGACTGTTACTCTTTGTGCCCAGCTTTTTCTTTCCGGCTCTCTGTACCCTTGGCTGTAAGAGAGCCTGATTCTGTTCTCAGAAATCCCCAGCTGTGCCCTTGT
>NW_022967731.1:0-272 GCF_012274545.1 Fukomys damarensis
AGAAACACGCGTAATAGTACATACAATCAGAAAATCCCCACCTGGAAGCCATCCAGAGCGGTGCTTGTATTCAGGTTACCTGGCACTAATAAACATAAACTCTTTTCTCACCCTGACCACTCATCTAATCGATGAGCAAAATGACTTGCCTTGTCAATCTTTCAGTCTCTCCATCTATAAAAATGGGAACTAGAGTTATGTGTTAATGTAGGGAAGCTAAAACTCTTCCAATGAATGACAGATATTATCACCACAAAATATAGAAAAACATA
>NW_022967732.1:0-214 GCF_012274545.1 Fukomys damarensis
TCTTGATATAAAGGCATCTCAGAGGAACCAAGACCTGTTCGAGGTGACTGGTTTAAAAATAAGATTAAGAATCTTGCCTCTGAGAAGTAGAAAAACTTGCAAGAGAAATCACCAATAAAGGAAGTAAAGCACAGAGAAGTGAAAAATCTTGTTCAAGGTCATACAGTTGCTGCCTGCCTGCCTGCCTGTCTGCGATCACCCGGCGGCGTGCGTG
>NW_022967733.1:0-207 GCF_012274545.1 Fukomys damarensis
TGGTCTGGACCACAGAGGCTGGTGTCTGACTGAAGCTTGTGCCCCTGTGCAGCTCTTTCCTGGTTGGGCCTTGACTGGGTGTGTTTGCCCCAGTGGATCCCTGGTTGGGATCTGCCTGCAGCTGTGCTGGTCTTAACAGTTTATCTTTCAATTTCCTAAAATGTAACGTGTCTAAACATTTTCTCATTGCTTGTATGTGTTTGAGAT
>NW_022967734.1:0-232 GCF_012274545.1 Fukomys damarensis
CCCCATCAGCCCACTACAGGGTTATTGTAATTTTATTAGTATTAAGCTTTCTGATCCATGAACGTGTAAATTGTGCTTCCATTTATTCAGATTATGATTTCTTTCAGCAAAGTTTGATTCTTTCCAGAGTACTTGAATTTCTTTTATTCATATTTCAGTATTGTGGGTGTTTTTGCTATTACATAGAATTGTTTTCATAATTTCATTTTCAGATTATTCATCACAAATATAT
>NW_022967735.1:0-1258 GCF_012274545.1 Fukomys damarensis
CAGAGTTGCAGCACCTTTCTCTGTGGAGTACTTCACATTCCTGAAACAGACCGCTTTCGCTTTCAACGGCTAATCGGCGAGAGAAGCTGTTTCCCGGGGAAAACTGCACTTGAAACGGCAGAAGACCTCTGCAATGTGCGTTTGTGTTCTAACGTCAAACTGAACCTATCCCCTAGTATACAGAGTTATGGAGGCTTGTGTGCAGTCAGAGCTGCTAGGCACTCCCTTAGGCCTGAAGGGCTTCTCTGCTAAAAGTACCTCATAACAGTGTTTCAACCTCTGTCAGGCAGAGACCTACAAACAAAAAGGAATACAGTTGTACTTCACATAAGGTGTGGACTTCACTGGTAAACTCACAGAGTTGCAGCAGCTTCCTCTGTGGAGTACTTCACATTCCTGAAACTGACCGCTTTTTCTTTAAAGAGGTAAGCGGCGAGAGAGCTGTTTCCCAGGGAAAACCTCACTTTAAACCGCAGAAGCCCTCTGCAAAGTGCGTTTGTAGTCTAACGTCAAACTGAACCTATCCCCAAGTATACAGAGTTCTGGAGGCTTGTGTGCACTCAGAGCTGCTAGGCCCTCCCTTAGGCCTGAAGGGCGTCTCTGCTAAAAGTGCCTCACAACTGTGTTTGAATCTTTGTCAGGCAGAGACCTACAAACAAAAAGGAATACAGTTGTACTCATCCACATAAGATGTGCACTTCACTGGTAAATTCACAGAGTTGCAGCACCTTTCTCTGCGGAGTACTTCACATTTCTGAAACGGACCGCTTTCGCTTTAAATGGCTAAGCGGGGTGAGAAGCTGCTTCCCGTGGAAAACCGCATTTTAAACCTCTGAAGCTCTCTGCAAAGTGCTTTTGTGTTCTAACGTCAAACTGAACCTATCCCCAAGTATACAGAGTTCTGGAAGCTGGTGTGCTCTCAGAGCTGCTAGGCCCTCCATTAGGCCTGAAGGGCTTCACTGCTAAAAGTGCCTCACAACAGTGTTTCAATCTCTGCCAGGCACAGACCTACAAACAAAAAGAAATAGAGTTGTACTCCATATAAGATGTGAACTTCTCTGGTAAATTCACAGAGTTGCAGCAGCTTCCTCTGTGGAGTACTTCACTTTCCTGAAACAGACCGCTTCCACTTTAAATGGCTAAGCGGCGAGGGAGCTGTTTCCAAGGGAATACTGCACTTTAAACCTCAGAAGCACTCTGCAAAGTGCGTTTGTGTTCTAACGTCAAAATGAACCTATCCCCAAGTATACAGAGTTCT
>NW_022967736.1:0-214 GCF_012274545.1 Fukomys damarensis
CTTTTATTCTATGTTAATCAAATAGCTATGATGTTATAACTTCTACCACTGGTTCCACATCTGACTTCTGAAGGAAAAGAGAGCAAGTTGGCTCACAGGTCCACATGAATGATGACCTTTCGAATACACAGAACAACTGACTGAGATAGGAACCCCCCAGGACCATCTGTTCTGCCTCAGCATTCATAGATCCTGAAAAATGAAGTAACGCCTC
>NW_022967737.1:0-225 GCF_012274545.1 Fukomys damarensis
GTTTAGAAACAGATGCAAACATAGATGGTCCACTGGCCTTTGCTGTGTGACGAGTGATCAAAAGATTAAATGAATCTTTAAATTTATCAAAAATTATTACAGTAAAAGACGCATCGCCATTAATTTTCTCAAAATATCCCCCAAGCACACTTGGAAGATACTTATCCCATCATGTTTGACACTTTCTGAAGCAATTCTGGAAGTCCTCCTTTGCGAATGTCTTTA
>NW_022967738.1:0-267 GCF_012274545.1 Fukomys damarensis
CTAGTATGTTGTATACTTGGTTATTGGTTCAGTTTGTGGTTAGAACACAAACACACTTTGCACTGTGCTTCTGCAGTTCAAACTGCAGTTTGCCCCTGGAAACAGCTTCTTTCGTGTCTTAGCCCTTTGAAACTAAAGCGATTACATTCCTGAATGTGAAGTACTCCACAGAGAAAGGTGCTGCCACTCTGTGAAATTACCAGATAAGTCTACATCTCATCTGAAGTACAAATGTATTCCTTTTTCTTTTCAGGTTGTTGCCTGGCA
>NW_022967739.1:0-425 GCF_012274545.1 Fukomys damarensis
CTGTTTCCTGTCATTCTCCTGACTGCACCATCAGCCACTACCATTTTATTGGCAAAGTCTCCTGTTTGTCAGTTTCTTCTTCTTCCCATTTTCCCCAGTCCATTCTCAACAGCCAGCAACACTAAATCTTGTTTTGTACAAATACAACAAACAGCTTCTAGATTGGTGTCAATGCATCCTCTCTGCCTGGATGTTCTTCCTCCAGTTTCTGAGCAGGCAGTTGGGAGAATGACTTGCTCCCCCTGCCCACACTGCTCAGGTGGAGTGTCACTTGTTATAGAGATGGTCCGTCACTGAAATATACAAGATGGTGGACGCTCACCTCTCATGGGTTCTGTGGCTGTCATCTTTGGAAATACTGCATGCTTCCTTATCCAATTTGTCCAGCTCCAGTCCTCATCCTGCAGTGGTGCCTGGTGACAGTA
>NW_022967740.1:0-1030 GCF_012274545.1 Fukomys damarensis
AAAAAAAAAAAAAAAAAAAAAAAAAAAAAAAAAAAAAGATTGGACTCATTTTGACATCCAGGCTCAGACACATGCAGGAACAAGGTGAATAATAAAACTGGAGAGCAGCCCTACTGATACATTCATTTACCCATCCACTCATCCAGTTAATATTTTCCTAGAGCCTATCTTCTAACTGGCACTGTTCCCCACAATGATGTATACCCAGAAGCAACTGGGAAGCTCCTTGCTCTCACTGTTTTCAACCATTTGCCATCAAGGGATTAGGAATTAGATTCCTTCTACTGTATTCCACTTTATATCCTCTATAGAAGTAGATGGAAAAGAAAGAAATATGCCTAACAATAAGACAGTGATTTTCAATTTTTGAGCAGGACTAGGGGTGTAGTTCTGGGATAATGTGTGTGCCTAGCATGCATGAGGCTCTGGGTTTGATCCCCAGCACCCCCACCCCCACCACCAAATTACTGAGCAAAGCAATGGTAATAAAAGCAAGCCTTTGGGCTGAGGATTTGGCTCAGTGGCAACATGCCTGCCTTGCAGGTGCAAGGTCCTGAGTTCAATCCCCGGTACCTAGAGAGAGAGAAAAAGGAAGCATTCAAAATCAATCTAACCGGGCTGGGGATTTAGCTTAGTGGTTCCGCCGCCTGCCTTGCAAGCGCAAGGACCCGAGTTTGATCCCCAAAAACAAAAACAAAATCAATCTAACCTTGGGTACCATGGACAGACCTCTGGAAGTGGAGGGGAGGAGTAGAGAGGAAGAGTTATGGCCTCAGGCCGGAAACAAAGGGTTACACTAAGGTTACAGCACTAAGAGGTTCAGAGACCAAATTAACAGGATTTAATGGTGGCAGGACTCAGGATGAAGAGGGAAAAGGAAAAGGTATCTTTTGTACTTAGAGCTTAGGGAACCAGGAAGACAGTGAGGCCACTGTCAGGGACAGAGCCTTTGTTGGTTTGGAAGGGGTTTCAGGTAGATGGGATAAGGGCTTTCACCACTGTTAAGGTGCTTACTGACTTTCAGAGTTTG
>NW_022967741.1:0-1251 GCF_012274545.1 Fukomys damarensis
CATCAGCTTTGAATGATGGTGCCAGTTTCTCCATATTCTTGCCAACACTTTTTACTGTCTATATTTTTTATTTTAAAGTCATTCTAAATAAAATCATTTAAAATCATTTTTTTCCAGTGTGTATCTATTTTTTCCAGTTAATTGGTGGAGATATTAGGAGCTGAAAGGTGGTTGCTTCAGGTTCTCGGCCCACTAGCAAGACAGAGTGGACACAACAGGGTCCTGGATGGTGATTCTCTCCCTCTCTCTACTGCTACACTTTCAATGGTACTTGTAGCCAGTTCCACAATGGGGAGTCATCTGCTCTACAATGGGTCATTCGCCAGTTGTCCATGTTAGTACCCTACCTGTGTGGTAGAATCACTTCCCCTATTCTCTGCTGTTGTGGCGTCATGCTTTCTAGTTGAATTTTCATGTCCTTAAACACTTGGACTGGTACTTTCATCATCATTTTTGCCTTTCTCCAGAGCCTGCGACTTCTTTAACAGGTTAGAGACTCCTTTGTGAAGATAGACTTGATCCTATAAAATTTTTTAGAATTCGTCATCTCGGAAGGGTATGTCTTATCTAGATTAGTATTTGTTCTCTTTATCATGAATTTTGTTTTCCGAAACCAGTAACAAATGTGACTATTTTCAAATACTTTCAGTATTTAAAACCTCTCCAAACTGAAGGTGCAGAATGTGTGCTTTATTGTTTATCTTGCCATAAATGAAAACTGCTACTACTTGTAGTCTGGGGTGACCTTGTTTTCATACCAGATTGTTTAGCCCAATGTTGAAATGAAAATAGATAATACTACAGTGTAAATCTATTCTTATAATAAAAAACTGGAGATAGTGAAGTGGGGCAGATGGATCCCAAACTAAAGGAATCCATCCTCTGTGGACCTTGGCATTCAAAAAGCAAATTCTGTGCCAGGGACAAGATGGACATTTGGGACACCTTTGGCCAAGGCTCTTCTCATTCTGGTCATTGGGATCGTCCTTGTGACTGCAGGCATGCATACATATGCTACAGGGTATGACCTCAGCCTGCCTTCCCTGCCAGTTTGTGCACACTTACTGTGGAGGGCTCTTAGGACACTTGGATGGCAACACTTCAGTGGTTTCTAAATCTGTCTTGTGGCCTTGTGTGAAGAAGTCATTTTAAAACTGCTATTTAAAATCTGAGCTCTCTTTGATGAAATTTGTTTCCTTACCAAAGAAATAGCATAACCCATCCACTTTAAAATTAAAACCAGGTATAAAA
>NW_022967742.1:0-210 GCF_012274545.1 Fukomys damarensis
AGTTTAGGGTTAGGATGCAGCTTAGAGTTAGGCATAGAGTCAGAATTTCACTACCTATGTAGTAAAGTATGGGTTTGAGTTTAGTGTTTATGTTAATTTTAGTATTAGATTTTGGAATTGTTTAGGAAGCTAAGCACCTTTGTTAGGGTTCATCGTATGGTTAGGTTTAGGGTTAGGGTTTGGGGTGACTGATGATAGTCTTGGAATTTC
>NW_022967743.1:0-204 GCF_012274545.1 Fukomys damarensis
TGGTTTACTTTATAAAATATTCTTGGTTATATGTCATAAGAAATGTCAATTTACTAGATTAAAAATCTTTAATTTTTAAAAACACATATGTGTAAAAATGTTCACAATGAAGGTAAATATTAAAAATGAAAACAATATGAGTCACGGTAATAAATATTGATATTACTAGTATTCTTAGTTGTATGAATCTAAAGTCCTCTTTGA
>NW_022967744.1:0-531 GCF_012274545.1 Fukomys damarensis
ACACACACACACACACAGCACTTAGCTGTGAAAATAATAATGGAAAATTTAGTGATGGGCAATTACCATCTAGCATTATATAAGCCAAGAAATTGCAGTTTAGGAACAGAAATAGCCATCTTCCCTCACCTAAAAACTTGAATATGTATCTTAGGAACAAATACTTGCTATGACGGTGTATTGAGAAATGTCAAGTACATTAAAGCCAGTGCATTTCAAGTATTTCATTCAATTTCTTGTTCATTTTAAGATTTATAGGGTAAAGAAATAAAAGGTATTTTTAATTTTTTCCCATAGTTTTAGAATGCACTTATAGAAAAATACTCATTTTGAGCAAAATATTTATTTGTTGTATACTAAATAAGTGAAAATACAAACACTTTTGCACTGCTTTAATAAGACTCTTTGGTAAATCAAAATTCTTATTTTATAATAATTGTTTCCAAAGGTGATTTTTAAAGAAAAAGTCACATTTTATATGGATGACAGAAAAACAAGCAAGGCCCTGGGTCCAATCATATATTGAAAAAA
>NW_022967745.1:0-253 GCF_012274545.1 Fukomys damarensis
GGTTCCACCACTTGCCTCGCAAGCACAAAGACCCAAGTTCTATCCTCAGTATCAAAAAACAAAACAAAACAAACAAACAAAAAAAAACAAAACACTATAAAGCTGCAGTAATCAGAGCAGATATGTTTTTATGGCATAAAAACAGACACACAGACAAATGGAACACAATAGACTACCCAGAAATAAGCCTGCATATCTTTAGCCAACTGATTTCAAGAAAAATGCTAAGAATACACAGAGAAAAGGCAGACTT
>NW_022967746.1:0-243 GCF_012274545.1 Fukomys damarensis
GCGTCCACCCCACCCACAGCATCTTGTTTCAGGTTATGACGAGGCCTATGTATAGACTCCTTCTGTTGGGTCTGGTACCTGCCTCAGCTTTCACATTTTACCCAGATCTCTGCCTCTCGGACACCTTGTGACTGTGGGGACACAGAGTCACCGGCTGTGAGGTACAGGTGGGAAGTCTTGTAAGGCTCTGTAACCCACTGGCCTTGGCTTAGCTCTAAGGCCCTTGTTTCTTCTCCCAACCCA
>NW_022967747.1:0-856 GCF_012274545.1 Fukomys damarensis
CAAGTGCTACTCTCATCAGTCCAGTGCTGGAAGTAGCTCTGTAGTCCCTCACCAGGAAAATGTTAAACTTATAGGTAATCCGCCACCCATTTTTCCAGACCACAGTGTCCATCATTGGACACCCCAGAAACTCTAGGATGCTAAAGAAGCCAGTCAAATAAAATACATAAGAGCATGAATAAGGGTCCTGAACAGGTTTGGGTTCAGACTTGCAATCTGATCTTTTTAAGATTACATGTTTCTGTAGGAAAAAGTCAATATTTTAAGTGTTGTCAGTTTAATTCTTCTGAGGAAGGCAAGATTCAACTAATAACTTATAATTCAAAAATTAATTTTCTTAATTATTTAACTCAAACTATAAGTCTACTTCTGTCATAAATTTTGTTATTGTAGATAAAATGAGAATTTTACTACATTTGTTCTTTGATGTTATGTTCATTTAGTTTGTAGGAGTAACATTAAATTTCCTTAATCAATTCCATTCACATATTCAGGTGGTAAATGTCTTTGTTCCCCTTAAAAATAATTTACCAAATAAATACACAATTACTTCAGACTCATCTACTGTTCAACTAGACAGTCATGCACACCTAACTAGCACGGCAACAACTCTTGTAAATCAGAGATAATAAACATTTTCACAAACATTTGCTTCCATTTCCAACTTAATGGCACTCTCCTTAATTTTACAAACAGAACCATGTATCTAATCTCAATCTATTTCCAACTAAAATTTTAACAACTAACACATAACCATCACCTGCCACGTAAAATGTCAGATAGCTGAAGTAACTTAGCAACTACAAATTATGAAATTTATTTCTAAACGTACTGTGCAATAGTTTAACAGTTTGAG
>NW_022967748.1:0-218 GCF_012274545.1 Fukomys damarensis
AACACTATTTTTGCTATATTGGGTCAAATACATACATGACATTTTTGATACACTGGGTTAAATACATACATTATTACAATTCATTTCACATTATGTCTTCAGTCTTGTATATCAGAGGTGGGTGTTTCAGGAAGTGACTGGTCCTGGGTGTGTTCTGAACGTGTTCCTGGGAGATGGGCCTAGCTGGAGGAGGTGGGTCGCACTGGAAAGATAATTTT
>NW_022967749.1:0-254 GCF_012274545.1 Fukomys damarensis
AGCGCCGAGAGAAGCTGTTTCAGGGGGAACACTGCACTTTAAACCGCAGAAGCCCTCTGCAAAATGCGTTTGTGTTCTAACCTCTAACTGAAACTATCTCTGAGTATACGGAGTTCTGGAGGCTTTTGTACACTCAGAACTGCTAGGCACTTTCTTAGGATTGAAGGCCTTCTCTCCTAAAAGTGCCTCAAAACAGTGTTTTAATCTCTGCCAGGCAGAGACTTACAAACAAAAAGGAATACAGTTGTACTCCA
>NW_022967750.1:0-324 GCF_012274545.1 Fukomys damarensis
AGGATACAGCTAATAGTATCAGCCACAGGCAAACAATGAAAGAACGGTCTTGTTGTAGAGATATGGAAGGAGCCATCAGGAGAGAGTCCCCAGAGAAACAAACTACAGGGTACTTGAGCTGAGGTGTCGGGGGGGATAAGTAGGAGTTTGCCAGATGGATAGGGGAAGATAGAGCATTTCTGGGAGAAAAATAGTACATATAAAAGAGGGGGGGCATGGGGAATCGCAGCTTGATCATGGTGTGATAGAGATGAGTGTGAGTGGATCGTCCTAGAGGGGTCCAGAAGAGCAGGTGCAAGTGTGGGACTAAGAGATTTGGATAAC
>NW_022967751.1:0-293 GCF_012274545.1 Fukomys damarensis
TTACATAAGTCCTTTTCATGAAAATGCTCAGTGTCTTCCATTGTAGTTAGAATAACCCCAAACACCTGGCCATAGTCTCTGGGACCTTCTGTGATCTAGCCCTGTCCCCCATTTCATGTCCCATTACTCCCCTTTTTACTCATGGAATCCAGCCTTTACACACACTCCAAAATCACTTGCATTCTCATTTGCTAGGACTTGGTTCTTTTTCTTCATGCAGGGCCTAGCTCTTTGGAGCCTCAGAGGTATCTTGATTCACATCTCCACTTTTTATTGCTAGATTCACTTTTATC
>NW_022967752.1:0-203 GCF_012274545.1 Fukomys damarensis
GCACGACGGGTGACCTCCAGGTCTCCTCGACCCCATTCGATCCTTCCGTCTCAAGTCTAGGGTAATAATACTGAAAAGAGGGTCTGAAGGTCCAGGGATTTAGCTCAGTGGTTCTGCCGCCTGCCTTGCACGTGCGAGGGCCCAAGTTTGATCCCCAGTATCAAAAAATGGATTGGGGGCTGGGGCTTCGGCTCAGTGGTTCC
>NW_022967753.1:0-888 GCF_012274545.1 Fukomys damarensis
ATCTATCTATCTACCCATCTATCTATCATCTATGACAGTAAATGGGAAATAGGGAGGGTTTCTAATACTTCCTCAAATTATATATTCAGATGTTTCAAAAATATTTCAATATATATGCTAATTTGCTTCATTTATATTAATATTTTATCTTAGTTCATTGTAAACCAAATGTGTGTTATTACCTGTTTGTTTCTTTTCTGTAAGAATCTTTTTGGTTTATGTCTTGTACTGAGTAACTTCTTTAAAGATAATGATAAATAGTGTAATAATGATTGTTATTCTCTTATTATTTGGTCATGGAAATTTTCTTTATTTTCTCATAAAAATATTGTTTATAATTTTAAAAATATCCTAAATATATTTGAAAAGTAGGTAACATCTGGATATCCTGGCTGCTCATTGTAGAGTGACCACTGACCTGTGAGTGGCCAGTGGGCTCAATCCACATCCAGACCACTAGTTGTGCATTGGTCACTGACTAGGGTGTGCAGTAGTGTGGAGTCCCAACTCTACTGGTTTGGGCTCGGTCCTTCTCCCTAATTCCTCAGGGATTTGAATTCTATTTCTGTCTGAGGTGGAGCCACTGAAGCCGGCTTCACTGTCCTTTTCCATTCACTAGTATATTGGTGCTGTCTTGCCTGAATAGAATTCACCTACCTTTCTGGTGTGTTTTTTGTCCTAGGTGATTCTGATTCTCCAGCCTTTCTTGGATCCCACTTAGCATGTTGGCTTTACTTATCTATTCCCAAACCTGTTCAATTTTATATGAAAATCTTATTTTATATATAGATTTTATATGTTGAGATATATTATATATGGTTTATATTATAAATAGATACAGGATAAATTCATATATGTTATATGATATAATTACAATGCCAGTTAATT
>NW_022967754.1:0-204 GCF_012274545.1 Fukomys damarensis
ATATTGTAGATTCCAGTGGGAGACTGAAAGCCTGAGAAAATAAAGAACCATGGGGACGAGGGATTAATATTCCAGCTCAAGCAGACATGCAAGAGCAAATTTAACATCCCCTGCCTTTTTCTTCTATTCAGAACCTTAATGGCTTCTGTAACGCCCATCACATTAGGGAAGGCCATCTTCTTCATGCTGTTGGATCTAAGTGCT
>NW_022967755.1:0-706 GCF_012274545.1 Fukomys damarensis
GACTTTTCTTAAGGGATATTGGGAACATAGTGTCCTTCTGTCAGTGTGAACACAATTCTGACTCCAGTCCAGGAATGGAGCAGAATATAATTTGTAATAGTTTTAGTACAGCAAGTAGCCAATATTTATATCTGAATCAACTGCATGGGGTAAACTTGCAGTCTTGAGAACCAGTAGGAACTCTCCCTGATGAATGATTTGTCATGTACTATATTAGTGCTCTTAGCATTTACTAAATCACAAAAAAATAAGTGCTTGAATTAGGAAAATGGAATCAAGTTGATTTTTGAGAAAATGTCAAAAAATAAGTGAAGTAGCCAATCATGTAAGACCATAATTTTATGTTTTGTTTTCTTTACTTTTCTTCCTTGTACTTATTGTCATAAAACAGGCAGTACATTTCACTATTTCATTTTCTTCAAGAGTATTACACTAAATTGGTAGCTCAATGTGTAATGGATCATATTTTATAATATAGTAAAAAGCACTATTTTAAGTAAGCATGCTTGTTTCTGGTCAGCAATTAGGTGGAGAGAAAGATCTATTCTTATTCTTTCTAAAAATATTATTTCCAAAAATAAAGCTTCCTGGAGACACTTGATCTATTTCCTCATCTTCCAAGGAAGGTAAAACCTTGAAGAAACTTTCATTCATCAACCAACAGTGTCCTGCCCCTCCCTTCCAGGAAAGATTTTCCCCAGTTGTC
>NW_022967756.1:0-908 GCF_012274545.1 Fukomys damarensis
CAAACATTAGTAAGTCTCTTTTGTGTGCTAGGAGAGAGGTATACAAATCTGATATTTATGCCATCTGCTTTACAGGGGTGTTTCTTCCACTGTATAGCCATATCCAATCTGCTGTGATGAACAGGCAAAATCTGGGTATATATGTTATATGGACGCCAAAGTCCTTTTCTAGTAATAACTTTGGAAGGGTTCAAACTGCCTCAAGCATTAAAGGTTATATATTGTTTTTAATATCAGTAAGTTCAGATGAAAAACCTCAAGGCCACCATTAACATCTTGGTCTATCTAGTCATATATGCATAAACTGCAGAGCTCTATATAAGGAACTTCCAAAGGGTAGAACTCAGGGCTGATGGATTAATAGTTCAACCACATTATCAAGGACCCAGAGGGTTTTTTTTTTTTTTGGTCTTTCCTTGTGCTCTCTACAGTTTTAGCTTTGAATTTAGTACTACAATTTGGCTCATGATGGTCACTGAAGATCATGTTTTCTTTTTATGTCCAGGAAAATAGATTAGGAGTGGATGTAAATGAGGGAGAGTCACAAAAGTCTTTAAGTCAAATGAACCAACATATTCACTTAGCCACATGTGTAATTTCTTTAGGTTAGAGTCTCTAATCATTAATGACCAACCAAGGTACAACTTTTTTACAGAAATGAGAAAGGGAAAAGGGCCAATGTAATGTCCAGAAATGGGTCTGTGTGCAATATGACACAGTAGAGGTCGTGGTTTTATTTATACAGCATTTGCTTTGAATGATATCTAGACTTCTCATGTTATAATGCTAAAACAATTATCTGCCAACCATTTAAAGTGTTTGAGTTATATAAACCTGCTAGTAGGAAAGCAGGCAGAGTCAGTTACAGAAAGAATAGTCTCAGGTTGGTCCTCCTAGCCTACTAGATA
>NW_022967757.1:0-3530 GCF_012274545.1 Fukomys damarensis
CGCGCGCGCCATGCAGTGCCTAATCCTTCCTGTCCTCTCACTGAGAGAACTGATTCCCTAGAGGGGTTGATCAGAAAAGTTTACCCCATATAAATTATAAATGTGCACAATTTGGAAATACACAGGTCAAGGGATCTTTTAGGGTTTTACTGCTAGAAACCCAGGAAAAGTCAACTCTTGAGTGAGGGCAAATGCAAACATTTTAAAAGTAAAATATAAATATGGATTTAGTGAAGAGATACTTTATTCAAAAGGGTTGTTACAAGGAGAAAAAGATGATTTGGAGTATGGGAGAAAGACCATTTCTACAGGAGCATCACTGACCATAACATCTGCAAGCTTCTCAAGAGTTCAGTGGACAGAAATTTCATCTTTCTGTAGAGAAGAAACAACAAACCCAGGAAGCACTGAGTGTGGTAAAATAAAAGGAAAGAATGGCATGATTGGGCAGTGGATGGAAGAATGTTTATTTTGGAAGCTTTTGTCCTCATGAGAGGTTGGTTGTGTGCTGTCTTAGAATGAGAATGAGTCAAATTAAGGAGAAAAGATTAACCAAAGCTTTGTGTACAAATACTTTTCACACTTTGATCAACCGAAGCGGCAACTCATCTAATCATTTATGAAGCAAAAGTAAGGAATGTAAAGGACCCGGGTCTTCCTTGTCATAGGTAAAGAGGGCTTTATATCCCGAAATCTCATCTAAGTCTCATGGGGAAGGGTCCAGGGAACCATGGTCCAGAAATCAGATGCCTAAGAGGATTTCTTAATTTTTATTGTTTTCCAGAGCAGAGTTGTAGGGGAAGACTTTCCAGAGTAAAGTATAATATTGTCAGTTTAGAAGTTGTTTCCTTTAGGTATCACACAATAACAAATGCTAGCTCTGGGATCTTTTGTTATCCGCACTTACAATTGCATCTTATGATCCTCTTGGACCTTTAGAACCTGTGCTGTGGTCAGTCTGAGCCCTGGATTACACTGACAAGGGAACAGAACAGAAACTGTGCATGGTTAAAGAAGTGCCCTGTGCCCAGTCCTGACCGCCAGGTTATAAACAGCTGGGTCTGACTGTGTTGGATGCCAAGAATTGTTTTCCCTTACAGAGAGTCCTCTGACCTATGACGTGTGAGATGTTTAGAAGGAGGGAACTAAAGCTTTCTTTTACTTTGTTGCGAATTGAATATTCAGTTTGAATAGTTTGCTATTTTTTTAAACTGACTTTTAAATCCTTCTGTCATTCTAATTAAGCTCATCTTCATCTCTGGAGCATGGCTAGCTCTAAGGCAAGAAATAAAGGAAGCTTGCTAGACAGGCCAGTCTTCCTAAGCTCTCACATCTCTACTTGAATTGATTTGCATTATAATGTACATGGGCAGGAAGATAGGTAAATTGAATGTGTGATTAACTGAGCAAAGAATAAAGCCCATATAGAGTTAACATTATTGCTAGGCTACTTGCAGGTCATTTTTGAAGGCTGGAAACAGGCACTCTCTAAGAATAAATGTATGAAATATGATGATTATCTTATTGAATATAAAGCATTTATTACACCATCCAGTTCCTTTTTATTTTACATGAAATGTGTTAAACAATTTCTAAGATGAGAACTAATCATGCTCTGTGGAGGTGGCCCAGTGATTGCAAGATGGTCTGGAAAGGGTACTTTAGTGCTAACTGGGATATACAGCTAAATAATATGGCCCTATCCAGTACACCAGGAGTGTTTACTTAGTTACCAAAACTGAACTAATAGATTTCTCTAATATTTGGTGAAAATATGTATCTTACCTTTAATTGACTTTTGGGAAGCAATAGGGCAACCCCGAATACCTATTTAAAAAACAACAACCATAGATGACTTATGTAGATTGTGTTTTCAAGCATAACCCTGTCTATAGGAAGGTTTTTCTTTTTAGTGTATAATAACCATGAAAATGACCTAATAACATCTAGGGTAAACATTCCTTTTGACATTCATTATGAATCTGATTCTTGATGTTTTGTGTAGAGTTCTGATACTTTAAATATAACTTTTAGACTTTCACAATACAATTAATCATGTAAAGTCTGTATTAATCATAATATTACATACATAAACACTAATATTTCATTGTCTGCTCTGTGTGTCCATGGACATATTTTGCATAATCAAGTTAATAGTATTCGTGAATCTGCATGATACTTCTGGTTTATTCTCAGTCTTGATTCTCCTTTGTTAAAATCAATCATATTAAGAAAATGTGTATTTTGTAAGTATTTGTAATTTGTAGCATCCTATGAAACACAAGATTAAGTAGTGTTTTATGATTGAATTACATACAACAAAAATGTTTTGAAAATACATTTGAAAAGATGAAATCATGTTTATACAAATAAACTTGCATTTTAAGAACTCAAGATTAATCTTATTTCTGAAAATCATTGTTGCTGATGTTATACAATCTGTCTATAACATAAATATAAGTAAATCATTGTAAAGAAATTTTACTTTGTCAAAGAATTTCTAAACAAGATATGTTTTCTAATGAAAATGCATAAAATTATGAATTCTGATATTTAACTCAGCACTCAGCTATGCCATCAAGGACATTAAAATTAATACATGCAATTAAAAGCATTATGATTGATATGATTTCTTTGCTTTTACCACAGTGGTTTCATAACTTGCCTATTTTACTGCCCGGGTTTGTTGTTTGTTTTTTTTGCCCTTGTACATGTGTGTTTTCTGGTTTTTGTTTTTTTGTTTGTTTGTTTTTTAAGTACTGAGATCGAACCCAGGGCCTCTCTGCATGCTAGGCAAGTGTTCTAACACTGAGTTTGTCTGGGATTTTAATTGGATTGTGATCCCACTTTTCTTCTTTTCTTAACAAGTAGTGCCAGCTCTCAAAATTAGAAATAAAATTTCAGCCAATCAACTACAGCACACATAAATGTCAAGATAGTATAGTATAATAATAATATTATAGTATAGCATAATATTCTATATGTTCCATATTCTAATACACAGTCTGTTAATAAGAATTTTAAAATACAAAAGAGAGGACTAAATGAATTCAATTACATACTAAGTAGGATAACAAAACTTGGAGTTCTACAAACTTAGTCTACTTACTAAACCAAAGCCTTACTACAAAATTTTTTATTCAATTTATAGTCTCTACATCCATCCTTTTAGTTTTGACTTGTAAAAATAATGTCAACCTTAGTCATTCATTTAATAGTAAAAGAGGTCTGTATCTTCACCTTATTTTATTTTATTTTTTGGTACCAGGGATTGAAGAATGTCTTCACCTTAGTAAAGGTAATAATTTAAAATATTGGAAATAAACAAAAACAATTGTGTTTCCTTAGTTGAGTTTTAGAAAGTTATTAAATGAGGGTGTCTGAGGCTGAGGGTCATCTCACCCTTTGGGAAGGTAACATTTTTTTTTCTTCATTGAATTTATTGGTACATTTTAGGTATATAGTATAGTTACATTCATTATTGGGATCTTTACATGACAGGTCTTGGTTCTCATTTTTTCCCCTTGTCC
>NW_022967758.1:0-214 GCF_012274545.1 Fukomys damarensis
CCTTATGGTTAGGAATAATGTAGGATTTCAAGTACCACTGTATGGGATCTTAGGAGTAAGGCTTAGGGTAAGGATTAGGGTGAGGGATGGTGTTTTGGACATGGATGGAACTCACTTACATGATAATTTGAGTGTGGGATTGCAGGTTAGGGCCAGAATTTTTATGAGGGTGAGGTAGAGTGTTGGATTCCAAGTACCTGAACATTGCAGTTTA
>NW_022967759.1:0-208 GCF_012274545.1 Fukomys damarensis
CAACTACTGCAGAAGTCAATATGGAGATACCTCCAACAACTAGGATTAGAAGGTCCCATTTGATCCAGCTATCCCTTTTGCTGGGTATCTTTCCAAAACAATTACAAGAATCACACCACAGTGACATATGCTCACATCCATGTTTATAGTGGCACAGTTTGTAATAGCTAAAACTTGGAAACAGCTCAGTTGCCCATCAACTGGAGAC
>NW_022967760.1:0-266 GCF_012274545.1 Fukomys damarensis
TTAGAGCAGAAATCAATGCAATGGAAACTAAGAAAATGATACCAAAAATAAATGAATCAAAGACTGGGTTTTTGAAAGAATAAATAATATCAAATAACCCTTAGCCAATTTTATCAAAAAAAGGAAAGAAAAGGCTCAGATCCATGCAATAAGGAATGAGAAAGGCAAAGTCACAATAGATCCATCAGAAATCCAGAGGATCGTTAATACCTACTTTGAGAACCTGTACTCTAATAAATTGGAAAACACAGAAGAAATGGAAAGAT
>NW_022967761.1:0-752 GCF_012274545.1 Fukomys damarensis
ATATATATATATATATATATATATATATATGTATCCAAACTGGTTTTCTCTTAACACTTTTGAAATGCTGCCTCTCCATAACAACTTACCTGTTCTGTATAGGAGATATGATATGGAATTGAGATGTAGTTATGGTAATGAAGTTCTCAAGTGAAGTGCTTCCTTGGTTATAGTTGCTATTTGAGTTATCATTGCAAGCAGCCAGCTGATGTAAATTGGTTTAATTTCTCACAGTTTGTTCAGATGTTCTTCCTGTAGTTAATGACAGAGAAGGGCAATTTCTTTGTGGTACCTGAGGCATACTGACAATTCTCTGGTTGTTAGAATCCTTTCTTGCTGGAGACACATTTAAATATGTTGAATTTGAAAATAAGCTTCCTTCACTCATTGCAGAAATTAGGTTTTCTGCATTATCTCTTGCTGTATATTATTTCTGAAGAAAAATTGGAATTTATCCAGTGAGTTTTGTACAATTATTTTTCTTTTGGGCTCTTCTTTTAATATGTACTAGGAGTTGTGGATATCCTCATTTATAATTTGGATATTGATAGATGTGTAACTGAAATCATAGCCAAAATATTTTACCTACATATTCAAACAAGACACAAGTGACACTAATAAAAACAATTTAATTACACATTTGAACTAAATACAAAAGTGACATTGAGCAATATCACTAACTTGTTCATTGTTTCTAAAAAATGTACTTAATGTCTGGCAAACACCCTAAGAAAAATTGTTTCTTCTAGTGA
>NW_022967762.1:0-200 GCF_012274545.1 Fukomys damarensis
CGGTGCTCTAGAGGATCAGGTAGAACCTAAAGGGACATAGTAGGAGTTTTAACTTGACTGGGGTAGGTGGGCAGAGGAGATTCCAGCTTTGATTTCAGTAGCTTCTTTCCTGGCTTCAAAGGTAATTTACTCAGCAGAATGACTGTCATTAAACTGGAAAGGGCAGGCTCTAAAGAGGAATGATGAAACTCAGGAAAACT
>NW_022967763.1:0-201 GCF_012274545.1 Fukomys damarensis
ATATATATAGCACCTGAATGATTAACCTTGCAGTTACTTAAATGGTGCCATGTGTTCCCAATTGTATGTTCACATTTTAATAGTGCTGTGAGCTCTTCTCTTTATTTTCACAAGCATACTTAATACCACTTGCTTTGGCTTCTATGTTCCACATTGAAAAAGATCCACTTCTAAGAGTGTGGGTCTCCGAGGCTGTCTTTG
>NW_022967764.1:0-425 GCF_012274545.1 Fukomys damarensis
TTATAATCTATAATCTTGTGAGCGATTCAAAAATGTTATTGAGGGTTTTTTAACTTGGGATTTGAAGAAAAGAAAAAAACAGAATTACTGAATGAATAAAGTGTGGAAAGAAAATCAGCTGTATCTTACTGTTCATTTAAATATATATCGCAGAAGCACGAGAGTTGGACTCAAAAATAAATATGTGGTTTCTCTTCAGAGTGAAATAAAGAAAACTTCCTTAGATAATTTTAATTAGGAGAACATCTTATTTTCTTCCAGGTTTTCACGATGCGTCCTTGCTTTCCTTCCCTTTTTGTATTTCAATATGCACATTTTAAACAATAAATTTCAGATCATTAAGCATTCTAAGGGAACTAAACATAAATAATAATGTGACTTCTCAAGTGGAAGTTACATTCTGTTGGGAGAAATGTATGCATTGG
>NW_022967765.1:0-573 GCF_012274545.1 Fukomys damarensis
GGAAAATGGAAGGATCTGGGAAATGTAATGTTGAGTGAAACAAACACACACACACACACACACTCACACACATACTTAAATACCTTACACTATCTCTCATTTGAGTAAGGCAAAGTACAAACAAAGAGCAAAATAAGGATGGACAGAAGGAAATAAGGTGATAGAGCTACAAATAGGAAAGGGTTTAGGAAACCAAGGGTGAGGAAAGAAGAGAAAGGGAGGGAATAGAATTAAGAATATGCTGTGCACGGGAACATAATAACCTCAACAAATGGAAACATTATATGTCATAAATGAGCTAAGAATAATAACAAGAATGAAAATGGGGGAAAGGCTTTTAGAGGCAGAAAAAGGGAAGAAGGTGAGAAAGGAAAGGGAATTAATTTAAAAAGAGACAAGCTATAGTATATACATGTATGCACTCCCCAAGATGCATGTAAACTTCATGCACTGCAAATACATAATAACAAAAAGATCAACTAGTACAATACTAAAAAAAGAGTTAATCAGAAAAGAAGTAACATGAAAGGAATCATAATAAATAGGAAATGGAATGTGCAAACTCTACCATGT
>NW_022967766.1:0-232 GCF_012274545.1 Fukomys damarensis
ACAAAATGGAAGTACACAGAAGAGGAGAGACATCAGGAGAAACTTTGCCCCACAATAGACACACGAAGGATTTGCTTCCTGAAAGACATTCAGTCTGTGATACTAGCTTCTGAACAAATACTGTGCCTAGTCATTCTTCAGTCACCTGCAGAACCTAGAAGACAGACACCTGTCCTGAACGCTGAAGAAGAAGCCATGCAGTTCTACAGGATGTTGTCCCAGTCCCTTGACA
>NW_022967767.1:0-223 GCF_012274545.1 Fukomys damarensis
TAAAAATCCAATGCTATCATTTAGTCATACTTAAATCGAATAGTACTATTTTGCTTACTTACCTGCCTCCATCCTCAAATCTAAGCAAAGAGTAGAACTCACTTGGCATCTGCAATATTTATTTATACCCAGGGATAAGTAGCCACATCAGTCCCGTGGGTCCTTTCCAGTTGTTCTGGAATGGATCTCTTCTTGCTACTTAGTTATTCCCCTGAAGCTTCAA
>NW_022967768.1:0-213 GCF_012274545.1 Fukomys damarensis
AATATGCCTGCTCGAGGATTAGGCAGCCTTCAGCTTCCCATCTCTCTGTGAGCACCTCTTAAAAGTCAGCATGTGCCTTTTCACTTCTTCCCTTTAAGGTCAAGCCATGCATAGGTTCCACAATATGCGTCTTCTTCCACTTGTGCTGTGGTTTGGCTGCTCTTTCTCATTAGTCTTACTTGCTTGAGTTGTTTTTACTTGGGGGGTCATCCA
>NW_022967769.1:0-374 GCF_012274545.1 Fukomys damarensis
CAGAGAAAGGTGCTGCAACTCTGTGAGTTTACCAGTGAAGTGCACTTCTCATGCGGAGTACAAATGTAGTCCTTTTTGTTTGTAGGTTTCTGAATGGCAGAGATTGAAACACTGTTGTGAGGGACTTTTAGCAGACAAGCCCTTCAGGCCTAAGTTAGTGCCTAGCAGCTCTGAGTGCACACAAGCTTAAGAACTCTGTATACTTTGGGATAGCTTCAGTTTGACGTTAGAACACAAACTCACTTTGACCAGGGCTTCTGCCATTTAAGTGCAGTTTTCTCCGGGAAGCAGGTTCTCTCGCCGTTTAGCCGTTTAAAGCGAAAGCAGTCACTTTCATGAATGTGAAGTACTCCCCAGAGAAAGGTGCTGCAACT
>NW_022967770.1:0-259 GCF_012274545.1 Fukomys damarensis
TACATACACCTTCCATTTCATAGCCTAAGGTGTCTGCTATAACTACTGCAATCACATTCCCAGCGCAAACTGAAAGCAAGTGGTAGAGGGAAGAACAGGAGATTGATCACTTCTCTTAGAAGACACAAAATGGCGGTTGTGGACATTTGTGCTGCACATAACTAACCAAATTATGTCCGTGACCACATCCAGCAGAAAGAGAAGCTAAGCAAAGCATTCTTTACTGGTTGGCTATGAATCAGACACAAGAAAGAAGAGA
>NW_022967771.1:0-1405 GCF_012274545.1 Fukomys damarensis
CACTTAAAATATGCTTTGCTGACAAGGACAAAAAAATGTTCACACAGTAGCATATTTTCTCAAAAAGTAGAATACTTAATAAAATAGAACATTTAATACTGTGTGTTGGTTTGTTCTTTTAAAATGTGCTTGTGACATATGGCAAATACATAAAATACATTTAATTAAAATATAAAACTAACTGTGAATTGCCAAAACATGAAATACATACAATAAATACCAAAGTAATGAAATATTAATGATAACTAATCAGAATCCTATCGCATGCTATCTCTTCATAATTAGCTTCTTTCCCTTAGAATTTGTGGGATGTTTCTAATGTTTCCCTTCTTTAACTTGCAAAATTCCCCAGGATTATTTATTTGGTGAAAGATGATCGCATTATACAGAAATAATTTGTGTACATATTTTATCCTTCTGTTTAAAAACAGCTACAAGGCTTTGTTGTCAAGAAGTCCCTTAAGCGTCCTTAATTATTATTTTATGAGGGTATATTTGCCAAACCATCTACCTCTAGTATATTTTAATTTCAACTATGACTTTTCTCAGCAGAACAATTATAACATGAAAGAAACAAATTAATTAAGATATAAGAGCATTTGGAGAGAATACTGCTTTTTAGATGATTTCAGCCTTTTGGGTTTATTGGACTGGCTTCCCTCTTCCTATGTGTGACCAAATTTGTAGTCAAGACTAAGAGCTGTAACAAAATAGAGTAGGAAAAGATCTGGATCATGTTGGAAAATATCTGTTTGCAATATTGATTAGAATCTGTCAGTGAATGCTTTCCTTCAACACGGGAGCCAAATCTTACTCATATGGTTGGCACTGAGGATAACTAAATATATTAGATATTCGATAAATAATTGTCAGAAAGAAAGAAGGAAAGGAGCAAAGTAGGGATGGAAGGAGAGAAAGAAGAAAGAGAAACGGAGAGAGGAAGGGATGTAGTTTTTAAATTGCAGTGGAGCTGAGTGGGTTGTCACCTGCTTATAATCCCAGCATTAAGGAAGGCTGAGGCAGGAAAGACCCAAGTTTGAGTCTCCCCTAGAAACTTTAGCAAGACTTTGTTTCAAAATGAAAAGGCTAGGAGTGTATCTCAGTTGTAAAATGGCTCCAGGTTTAACAAAAAACCCCAGTGTGTCTCTTTCCCTCTGTTTCTGTCTCTGTTTCTCTCAACATAGACCATAAGATGCAATGGACATTTGTGGATTTTTAGGACCATATAGCCCTGAATTAATAGCTTTGATAAACCATTGATATCTATTCTCAACCTATGATAACTATTTAATTTTGGCCCTTGCCATCCTGAAACATGGGCCATATCACCAGAGTTGTTGGAAGAATTAAATGGCATACTGTATGTGAAATTCTTATTTCATTTCTGCATCACTGTGCTGAATGA
>NW_022967772.1:0-587 GCF_012274545.1 Fukomys damarensis
AAACAAAAAAAAAAAAAAAAAAAGCCTTATAGCAACCAAGATACTAAGTGAAGTTTTCATTGCTGAATACATGCCAGTACTGTTCTCAATAATTTGTAAGACCATGTTTTATATATTTTTCCTTGTAACTGAAAATAGTCCATTTTTCTTTTGTCAGAATTGATTTCTATTTAATGGAATTCTCTTAGATTAGGCAGAACTTTAAGTTTGTTAGCATGCTTGGCACAGCTTCTGTTTATTACTTACTGAGTCATAAGGTATATAAAGATAGAAGTTAGAATTTTCTCTGTATGACCTAATTCTTCCTTTAGACGAATGTGACACTACAATATACACACAAGAGTTCCTATGTCAAGGTCATGGAATTCTGCAAATAACATATTCATTGACTAACTTCTGGGATCAGTTTCCTCAAGTATTCAGCAAAATGAAGGACAAGCAGTTGTTGAGATTTAAATTGAGCTAATATTGGGCCGGGGCTTTGGCTCAGTGGTTCTGCTGCCTGCCTTGCAAGCACAAGGGCCCGAGTTCCATCCCCAGTACCAAAAAAACCAAAACAAAACAAAACAAAAATTAAGCTAATATTC
>NW_022967773.1:0-872 GCF_012274545.1 Fukomys damarensis
GATAACCTAACAGCATCCACCACACCCCTCAGTGTCTAGCCCAGAGCCAGAGGCTACAAGGTTGGCACACTCAGTGGACTATGTTCATTTAACAAACCTTAAGACAACTCTATAAAATGGGTACTGCATCACTTCCATTTTATAATTGAGAAACGCAAGGAACAAAAAGCTCCAAGTAAATATTTAAGGAACATATAATTGGTAGAAACAGTATCCAAGATTTGAAACAAAATCTGTTTGAATCCGTACTTTATGCTTTTTCCTAAGTCTACCCTCTACAGGAATATGATGTATTACAGGTTTAACAGGAGACTCATTTAAAGAAAGTACATCACTGTCTAGCATGAAAAGTGAAGCAAGTAAGGATGGTGCAAATGGTCAGCTTGGTTTCACCAGGGAAAGATGTACCAACCTAGTCATCTGTTCAGAACAACCACCTTCCAAGTATGACTCATGGACCATCAACATCAGTATCCTCTGGGCACTAGCTAGAAATTCAAATTCCTGGCCCCATATTTACTGAACAGGAAAGTTTGGCAAACTGTTCAGTAGTCCTTCAGAAGCAACTCTGTCATGCTCACCTTTGAAAGCCCCTCACAACCAGATGTGCCCCCTCACACATAGTTATACCCCACCACCATGTAATGGTCACCAGCCCAGATAGGTGGCAGTGGACGCCCATTCCAGCCCATGATAGTGTAATTCTCTGCATTTTTCCACTTGGTCACATTCCAGCCTGATAGTGTAATTCTCTGCATTTTTCCACTTGGTCATAAGCCAACAACTTACTCATGCTTTGACTGAAGTCTTAAGTTCTATGAAATAATCAGGTACCGAGTAATTTTTCTTTTGAAAAAAATGTAATTATAATT
>NW_022967773.1:2248-2697 GCF_012274545.1 Fukomys damarensis
CAGCTGGTAAAAATTTTTTCCCACATTGTAGGTTGTCTTTTAGTTCTGTTGATAGTTTCTTTTACAATGCAGAAGCTCTTTAATAAGATGAGATCCCAGCTGTTGATTCTTTTTGCTAGTTCCTGTGCTACTGAGGATTTGTTCATAAAGTCTTTTCCAATGCCAAAAACTGAAAACCTTCACACTAAAATCAGGAACAAGACGAGGATGCCCACTATCACCACTCCTCTTCAATATAGTTCTGGAAACATTAGCCACAGCAATTAGACAATAGAAAGAAATTAAAGCAATAAAGATAGGAAAGGAAGAAGTGAAAGTGTCATTATTTGCTGACAATATGAAACTCTACATTGAAGACCCAAAAAACTCCAGCAAAAGACTTCTACACTTAATTGACACTTTTAGCAGAGTAGCTGGATACAGGTCAACACTCAAAGATCAGTAGCCTT
>NW_022967774.1:0-228 GCF_012274545.1 Fukomys damarensis
TCATAGATACACTTTGCATCTTTGCATAAAAATAAAAAATAAAATGTTAGCTGGGCTTTGAGACTGAAGAAAATGTTTTATTTTCAGCTTATGCTTTGCTTTTTCGGCAACTACTGTGATTAAAGTAGTTTCTTTTTTGTAAATTCCCTGAGTAACTGGGTGACTTTAACTTTTAAGCCAATTAAATGGTTCCCTTGTTTACACTATTAGAATTTGGCAATTAAAAAA
>NW_022967775.1:0-533 GCF_012274545.1 Fukomys damarensis
GTGTATATCTATGGTCCCAAGGTGGCTAAAGCAGGGGGATCACAAGTTCAAGGCCAGCCTGAACTCCATAGTGAGATTGTGTCTCAAAGAAAAGTTACAAGGAAGTTCAGCAGTGCAACCAGAGACCCAAAGGTACAGCAACTCAAACTTTCATATGCAAAGGAGCCTGGGCCAGCCCTTTCAAAAAAATCTTGGTGAGTTTCCTGAAAGGCATCCTTGCTGGCTCCTTCTGAAGATTATGAAAGCGCCAGTCTGCAATCAGATTTATAGCATAACTGCAAATGGAAACAGAAAAAAAATTACACTAAGTACTCCACATGTGTGTATCAAGATTGTTTGCTTGGTTGGTCTGGTTTGGTTTCAAAACATCACAGAATGTTCTGAAAGGCACTTGTGTCAACTTCAAGAGGGTACATCTCCAAGGGCACCCAAAGATAAGGAGGCAGTGAACTTTTTTTGTGGGCCTTCTGGTCTCTAGGAGGAAGGGTTGGCCCTATATTCAGAAAAGGGGCAGAAGGCAGACCCTGCACCCT
>NW_022967776.1:0-334 GCF_012274545.1 Fukomys damarensis
CACATAAGAGGTGGACTTCACTGGTAAACTCACAGAGTTGCAGCAGCTATCTCTGTGGAGTGCTTCACATTCATCAAAGTGACCGCTTTCGCTTTAGATGGCCAAGCGCGGAGAGAAGCTGTTTCCCGGAGAAAACTGCACCTTAAACCTCAGAAGCCCTCTGCGAAGTGCTTTGGTGTTCTAAAGTCAAACTGAATCTATCCCCAAGTATGCAGATTTCTGGATTCTTTTGTGCACTCAGAGCTGCTAGGCACTCTCTTAGGCCTGAAGTGCTTCTCTGATAAAAGTGCCTCACAACAGTGTTTCAATCGCTGCCTGGCAGAGACCTACAAAC
>NW_022967777.1:0-243 GCF_012274545.1 Fukomys damarensis
AGGTCTCTGCCTGGCAGAGATTGAAACACTGTTGTGAGGCACTTTTAGCAGAGACGCCCTTCACGACTAAGAGAGTGTCTCGCTGCTCTGAGTGCACACAAGGCTCCAGAACTCTGTACAATCGGGGATAAGCTCACTTTGACTTAAGAACAGAAACGAACTTTGCAGAGGGCTTCTGCAGTTTAAAGTGCAGTTTTCCACGGGAAACAGATTCTCTCGCCGCTTAGCCGTTTAAAGCGAAAG
>NW_022967778.1:0-300 GCF_012274545.1 Fukomys damarensis
TATGTGAAGTACAACTGTATTCCTTTTGTTTGTAGGTCTCTGCCTGGCAGAGATTGAAACACTATTGAGAGGCCCTTTTAACAGAGAAGCCCTTCAGGCCTAAGAGAGTGCCTAGCAGCTCTTAGTGCACACAAGCCTCAAGAAATCTGTATACTTGGGATAGGTTCTGGTTGACATTAGAAGCCAAACGCAATTTGCAGAGGGCTTCTGCTGTCTAAAGTGCAGTTTTCGTCAGGAAACAGCTTCGCTCGCCGCTTAGCAATTTAAAGGGAATGCGGTCAGTTTCATGAATGTGAAGTA
>NW_022967779.1:0-534 GCF_012274545.1 Fukomys damarensis
CAGTCCAGTTTGGGCTTGGCAGCAGAGCAGTGGGATGGGATTCCAGGAGAACAAGCAAAAGCACGCAGGGCTTCCTGAGACACAGGCTCTTAGTAGGTACATGACTGCTTCCTGATGGCCAAAGCCTAGAGTCAGGGTGTGGGTAAATAGACTCCATGTCTTGATGGAATGAGCTGTAAGATCACATTCCAAGGGCCTGGGATGCAGAGAGGAAGAGTGAATGAAGTTGTCTTTGAACTCCAGGACAGGAACTCAGGTTTCCTGCCCTTCCAGCTCACATGCCTGATGTTGCAGCTATCATTTAACTCAGTGTTAGAAGGAGACCCATGATGTGTTCTCTGAGCACCGGAAGGCTGAGTGACATCTCTATAGACAGGTGACACTGCCCTTCCCTCTCCCAGCTCCTAGAGGCCAATGATACACACATGTGAACCCTCTAAGATGAGAGGTGAAGGTTGGAAGGTGACGGCATGGACTGCTGGCCTTTGTCACAGGGGAGCTCCAACTACTCACTGCTTTAGCCCAGCTTATAAT
>NW_022967780.1:0-284 GCF_012274545.1 Fukomys damarensis
TATGCTTCCTGTTAGGACTGTGAATGTATTCAATAAATATCTGTTGAGTAAATTACTGCCTCTTCTAAGTCATCGTATTCTTATTTACACTACTCCCAAGAGCTTCTTAAAGTTTCCTTGACTCTACTCTTACATCTTCTACCTATTTTACACAAACTAAGTTAAAGAAATCTATTTAAAAAGCAAATCTGCTCCAACCTAGACTGATGCATCCTGCAAAACTCTCTTTCAAAATAAATGGGGAAATAAGATACTTCCACGACAAAGAGCACCTGAGAAATTTC
>NW_022967781.1:0-219 GCF_012274545.1 Fukomys damarensis
GTTAAATTAGATGAGATAGCAGCAGAAAGTTCTAAGAAACAAGTGATACCGAGGTCAAGAGAAGTGGAGATGACACAAAGTGAACTGACCTCCATCGCAGAGGCAGGAAGTGTACTAAACAGACAGGAAATAAACTCCCGGAGTGTATTTGGTAAGGAGTCATTTCGGGTCTGGCATCACTTGGCCAGAGAAAAGAAGGATAAAAGAGTAATCAGAACA
>NW_022967782.1:0-205 GCF_012274545.1 Fukomys damarensis
AGAAAGAGCCATGTGAGTGCTTATGTGGAACATCAGTGTGAGGTTTATGTCGACCAAAATAAATAGACATGAATGATCACAAGAGTTTTCAGGGGCTTGGGCCTCATTCTTGAGTGTCAGTTTTGAAATTTTTGTTTATGTCGATGTAGGTCCTGGTATGGCCTCTCCAGATAATGTGAAGGATAAATGATTATGAAGGATCTAA
>NW_022967783.1:0-559 GCF_012274545.1 Fukomys damarensis
AAGGCAGGGAGACAAGAGTTCAGATGCTTGACCACTGACTGTGACAGCCAGGCAGTGCCTGAGCTTAGTTCTAAACTGGGAGCAAAATGTTCAAATTTAAAGTTTCTCTTGTTTACTACTAAACATCATAGAAAAAAGACAGACCCAGGAAATGGGGCAATTTCACTGCCACTTATGTACCTAGTAATAAGCTCCAATTTGTTAAAGAGGCAACAAAGAAACAATACGTACCCAACAAACGAAGGAGGAGAAAAAGAACTCCAAGGGCGTAAGACTTGAGTTCAGGGCTGACTGTCCTACATAAAGAGGAAAAAACAAGATTCTTATCACTCTACTTTCATTGACAGGCCAGAGTCACTCTTTGCTGTCCATCAGAGCCCTTCTTTAGAAAATTACTAATAGTTTTGTTTCTTGTTTTTTGTTTTGGTTTCCCTGCCCAAACTCTAAACATGATTGCAACTGCAGTGCCAAGATTAGTAAAGGAATTTAAGTGTTTTAATACCTGGCGCTCATCTTGTCATTTGAATACAAATGTGGTCAAAGTGTTCATGCGGAGGCA
>NW_022967784.1:0-254 GCF_012274545.1 Fukomys damarensis
GCGAGGGAGACACAGCAGAAGCCACGGAGCGGCCAGGCCTCGTCTACCTCGACGCCGCTCCTGGGAACCAGTGTCTTCCTCCCCGCAGGCCCAGCCCCTTCTCCCACTCCACTCCAGACCGTGCCGGTCTCTGCCCTGCAAATGCCCTGCTTTTTTAAACTTTCCTTTTTTGCCTAAATATGTACCAAGTCAAACTTCAAACAAGATGCCAGCCCCTGTGAAAGCCTCCTCAGACTGTGCCGCCTCGCCCGGGT
>NW_022967785.1:0-240 GCF_012274545.1 Fukomys damarensis
GGAAAAAAAAAAGTTCAGGGCTTTAAAGTATAAACTATAGACACACAACTGAATGTTACTAGGATTAAATACAACAGAGTAAGTGCAAATGTTTGAAAGTCATATATGTATTAAATACTAATTTGTTGATGTACTTGAAAAGGCTATATAGCTATGCACGCCTCCAATCTCAAACAGATAACCTTCTAATTCCAAAACTAGTTTCTTTCTACTTCAAATCAGAGGCCAGGATAACAAGAA
>NW_022967786.1:0-773 GCF_012274545.1 Fukomys damarensis
AAAAAAAAAAAAGCTCTCAGTTAGCGCCCCTTATAAGTAATGAACAAATTAATGAATTTGCCACCTGTATCTGATGGTGAACTAAAGCTGTCACTAAAATTTTTCTCTGCCTCTCCTTTCTGCTTTCCTTTTGATTTGCACAACTCCTAATTAGAAGGCCAGTCTAAAGATAATTTTCAGAAATAGGTAAAACCCTGTCTTGCATACACACAGGAATTATAATGACCTATTGAAGAACTTATTTTACTCTTCTTATATTGCACTCTTTAAAATTCTCCTAATAGTGACCAGGCAGGCATTATAACCAATGCAAAAGAAAAGTCAGAAGGCCACAGATATCTGTGGGATATGCGCAAGTATCTAAAGAGTGTTGAGATGAATTGAAATGGAGACAAAACTGGATTTTCTGCAAGGGAGCTAGTGACGCTCAACTAAATCTTCACTAGGCAGGACCAACTTTAACTCGCTGTCAGTTACCAGCAATTTACAATTACCAAATACCTCAAAGACCCTGAACAGGTCTGGAACTGGCAGCAGGGAAGATGTGCTACAGATGAGGCATATTTTTCCTCTAAAATACATTTTTTTTCTTTCAACAGGCCCTGAATATTCTTGAGAAGCTCATTTAGAGCACTATATGTACTCAAAGACAGACAGGCAGTTTGAAACAAACGCAGTGTGATCAATAGCCCTATATACACGGTAACAGGTTTATGAATGAGTGAATGGGGTGTTCTTTCCCGTGCTGTTTCCCTATTCTGTACCAAATCATC
>NW_022967787.1:0-316 GCF_012274545.1 Fukomys damarensis
AGAATGCACAAATATTCTGATTAACTCAAAAGACAATAGAGAACATTTTTTAAATTTTGGACACGCAAGTGAATCTTTGTGTCATTTTGACAACAGTATATGGGAGGAATTGAAAAAAGAAAGATGACTCCAAATTGGAAATTTTAGTAACTCAAGCAGAAAACATAAAGGCAATACAGATGGAACTAAGAATTGAAGAAGGAAAGAAATGGCTGAGTTAAAGTCTACCTGGCAAATAGATAAGATACTACTATAAGATGTTAAATTTTGGTGGCCTGGAGAAATATGAGATGAAAAACACTAATAATAGGTGAAT
>NW_022967788.1:0-203 GCF_012274545.1 Fukomys damarensis
ATATTTGTATATCTTGCACTAAATCTGTTTCTCCATCAAGCATGGATAGAGATTATATGAGTGAATATATAGGAGGAACTAATTATTCTGAAATTCCAGGGCAGTCAGAGGAAAGGCACTGATAATGATGACCTTAATAGAGCTCTTCTGAGGAGTGGGACATAACTAGCCTCAAGTCCCTACTGAATCATGCATCATGGAGG
>NW_022967789.1:0-467 GCF_012274545.1 Fukomys damarensis
TTATTTATATTTTGAGACAGGATCTTGCTGGGCAAAATCTCCTTTGCAGTTTTCCTATAAAACTGCCTTTTGTAATTTATTCTCTCTCCCTCTCTGCAGAGGCTTATGATGCAAGAATCTGAAATTTCCATTTTCTTCCACAGAAAATAGAAACAGTAATGAGGGCAAGCCTTCAAGAGGAAGCCCTCCACCATAGAGAACATCAAGCTGTGATGGAGGAAAAGAACTCCCATCCTTCTAGATGTCAGATGTGCTGTTTGTCTCCCAAATATCAAAGAATGAGTTTGGAGGATAAAAGCGGTTAAGTGTAGGGAAGGTTTACTCAGAGAAAGCTCCTTAGAGACAGGAGGGGTCCTGAAAGTGGGTTGCCACAGAGGTCCTTTCTCCAAGAATATTTTGTATAGCAAAGTCACAATGTAGGTCAAATTTTAAACAACCAATAGGATCACAAATATAGTCTTTCAGCT
>NW_022967790.1:0-547 GCF_012274545.1 Fukomys damarensis
CATCCTTTCACTTTGTCTATGGGCTTCTTTTTGCACTAGGTGTGTTTCTTGCATTCAACATATAGTTTGGTTTTGCTTCTTAATCCATTCTGTCAGTCTATTTCTCTTGATTGTTGAATTGAGAACATTGACATTGATAGTTATAACTGATATGTACTGACTTCTTATTGTCATGTTATTGTCCTTTTGTTGACTCTTTTTAATTTTTGCCCTCTCCTTTTAGTTTCTTGCCTTGCCTATTTGATTTGCTCTGTCAGGCCTCATGGTGTTGTGATCTTCATTGTCTTTTTCTAGGATATTGTTTAGAATTCCTTGTAGTGCTGGTTTGGTGTTCATGTAGTTTCTCAGGTGTTCTTTGTCATGGAAGTATCTTATTTCCCCATCCATTTTGAAAGTGAGTTTTGCAGGATACATCAGTCTAGGTTGGAGGTTGTTGTCTTTTAGGACTTGAAATACCTCACTCCAGGCTCTTCTTGACCTAAGAGTTTGTGTTGAAAAGTCTGCTGTCATTCTGATGGGCTTTCCTTTGCATGTGATTTGTTTCTTT
>NW_022967791.1:0-663 GCF_012274545.1 Fukomys damarensis
AAAAAATTATGGCTTTTAAATTATAAAAGTGATGTATGCTCAGTTTTAAAACAGGGATGCAGCTGGGGATTTGGCTCAGTGGTTCTGCCACCTGTCTCACAAACTCAAAGTCTGGACTTCTATCCCTGGCACCAAAACAAACAAACAAACAAAAACTGAGGGATGCAAGAGAACATTAAGGAGAATAACAACTAGGGCCGGGGATTTAGCTCAGAGGTTTCACCACCTGCCTCGCCAGCACAAGGAACCCGTATTTGATCCCCAGTACCAAAACAAAAAATGGCCAGAGAATAACAACTATGTGTTATTCCACAAAGGGATAAAATAAGAATATAAAATAGGAATATAAGATCTGATTTCTGGTTTTAAGCTAGAAGATCCTTATGGTGGTTAAGTGAGTTGAACACCAACCTGAGAAGCCCAGTAAGATTATCTTTTGGGGGCGCAGTTAAATATCATTGCTACTAGTTTAGTATGTGACATCTGTTAAGACCTCAGTTAATAGTTGCTGAGCTTGAGAGAGAAAAATTAAATCTTGAGTGCTTGTAGTACATTTTCTTCTTTAACTAAAATCCTGTGCACCATTCATATTTAATCGAAGTGGGGAAAAGTAGCTTTGAATCTCAGAAGTTTAACACTAAAATGATCTACTTTTTCTTTTTT
>NW_022967792.1:0-276 GCF_012274545.1 Fukomys damarensis
AGTCAAAACACATATAGACATGTGGTTTATAAAATTAATATGAAAGTTCAAAAGATGTATAATCACCAAAATCATCCTGAATATGGAGAGAATATTGCAGTGTTTATGTTTCCTGACTTCAGGGCTTATTAAAGATTCTAATAATAAATTATATAATGTTATAAATACAAAAGTGTATTGAGTGAGTTTTTATTAGATTGAAATATACATAACAAAATTCACTATGCTAACCATTTTGAAGTATACATTTCAGTGGTTGAATGAATTGATTGTTGC
>NW_022967793.1:0-763 GCF_012274545.1 Fukomys damarensis
ACCTGCATGCAAGGGCCTACAAGGCTTACTGACAAAAGTCCTTGGTTCCTTTGGTGAAGGAAAGAGATGGAACTAAGCCATTTTCCCTCCTCAATTGTATAGTCACTTCTCCTTTGTCTCACCTGCACGTTACCTAACCAACCAGTGAGTGAGAACTTCAAGGACAAGCCCCATGTGTATCACAGGTTGTACTCAATTCCTAGACCACAGTCCTGCTCACAGAAAGAGGGCCCTCAGGTGGCACTTGAACCAAACAGTCCTAATTAAGTCTACAGACATTTCTGGTTCTCTGTCCTGTGTCATTTCCCTTTTTTTCTAATAGAAGCCTAATTTTTCATTTGAGTGCCCATGTGACAAGCTAAAAATATTTACTTTATACCTGTAAGTGTCTAAGCGACACGACTCTGCTTAAGAAATGTATGGTGAATGATTTAGGAAAAAGTCTGTTTTCCTACATCTTTCTGTTTTCTTTTGCTTTTTACTCCAGATGAGTTCTGGAGGTGCCGCAGCCATCTTAGGACCATGAGGTAGCAAGTAAGAAAACGACAGCCCAGAGCAAGGATGGCAGACAACAGGAAGAGAGAGCCTATTTTTCCTGCACTACTAACCTGGCCCCAGATGCACATGCCCTGGACTGAGAGTATGCAAGAGGACATCAAAACTTCACTGAAATACCACTTTAGTAAGGAGTTTCGTTTTTCACATGCTAAACACATTGATAAATATTTCCCACAGAGAGATAAGCTTTGATTGCTGGGTACCA
>NW_022967794.1:0-208 GCF_012274545.1 Fukomys damarensis
ATTTGTAATCTTACAATTTCTCGAGTCAGGGAGGCACGGACGGGAGTCAGGTGAGGTGTGGAAAATCCTTATGCAAGTTACCAAATCAGCATATTTCTTGGTGAGAATAATTTTCAGAAGCAGCCATAGCTACCATGTTTTGTTTCATTTTTCCTTTGCTTCTCTTTGGATTTTTGAGTTCATCTCAGTGCAAAATGACAAGGCAAAG
>NW_022967795.1:0-234 GCF_012274545.1 Fukomys damarensis
TCCATTCTCCCCTTCCTTTCTTTGCCTCTTTACAAAGTGTCTTCCTTTCATTAAAATTTGTCCCTCTCAGTTTTAATGGGGCCTGAGTCGAGATCCCAGTGGCGTGCTTGAAAAACTGAGCAGCAGTACTCATCTTCCAGATGCAACAACATGAACATAATCCCAGCACTTTGGGAAGCTGAGGCAGGAGGATTACAAGTTGGAGCTCATCCTGGACAATTTAGTGAGACCCAG
>NW_022967796.1:0-200 GCF_012274545.1 Fukomys damarensis
GTAACTAACTTCCAGTGGTTAATAATATGAATAAGTAAAAAGTTAAAAATACTTATAAATTGCAGATTGAAATGTAAATTGTTAAATCTATTTGAGAAACAACTCCATAATACCTGTTTAAGAGAAGAAAAACAATATTTTTTTTCTTTTCTACCCTTCTGGACTCTCAACTGAAGCTCTATAACCAAAAACAGGTTAAC
>NW_022967797.1:0-391 GCF_012274545.1 Fukomys damarensis
CCCAATAATACAAAAATGGCAAGAAATAGAATGGATAGCACAGGCCCCGAGAGGATTAAACACAACCTTTACTTTGGATTGGGACACTGTAACCCATCTCCCATTCTCACACACAACATGGCCAGATAGGAAACCACATCAAGGGAAATTGTTGGACAGAGGAGGGATAACACTCCGAATATCAGAGAATATAACCAAAACTTATAAACTCTACACAGCACATTTCCCACAAGGATATTTATACCCACCACCAAATCAGACATCTACAGTGGTGGAAGCCCCTATGATTGTGCCAGATATGCAAACCCCTGCTAAGGTAATACTATTTCCTAGAATTAGGAAAGTAGAACTAAAAATAGACTTACAGACCTTAGTACCACCTCCAAATTAC
>NW_022967798.1:0-224 GCF_012274545.1 Fukomys damarensis
AATATTTGCATCTCTGTGAGAAACTGAAAGTGTAAATTGGGACCAAAATGTATAATAGATAATTTGAAATAGGAAGAAAAGTTCCAAAGAGGAAGGGGAAGGGGAGGACAGGGGAAAGGACAGGAAGAAATACACGAAAAGGAAAAAACAGGAACAAAGTATTTGTAAATAGGGAGGGGTGGAAGGGTTAAAGAGAAGGCAGGAGAATGGGGAAAAAATAAGAA
>NW_022967799.1:0-511 GCF_012274545.1 Fukomys damarensis
GCTCTGAGTGCACACAAGCCTCCAGGACTCTGTATGCTTGGGGATAGGTTCAGTTTGACGTTATAAGCCAAACGAGCCTTGCACAGTGATTCTGCGGTTTAAAGTGCAGTTTTCCCCGGGAAACAGCTTCTCTCGCCGCTTAGACGTTTAAAGCGAAAGTGGTCAGTTTCATGAATATGAAGTACTCCACAGAGAAAGGTGCTGCAACTCTGTGAGTTTACCAGTGAAGTCCACCACCTATGTGGAGTGCAACTGTATTCCTTTTCGTTTTTAGGTGTCTGCCTGGCAGAGATTGAAACACTGTTGTGAGACACTTTTAGCAGAGAAGCCCTTCAGGCCTAAGAGAGTGCCTAGCAGCTCTGAGTGCACACAAGCCTCCAGAACGCTGTATACTTGGGGATAGGTCCAGTTTGACGTTAGAACCCAAACGCAATTTGCAGAGGGCTTCTGCGGTTTAAACTGCAGTTTTCGCCGGGAAACAGCTTCTCTCTCCGCTTAGCCGTTTAAAGCG
>NW_022967800.1:0-213 GCF_012274545.1 Fukomys damarensis
GGCCAGATCCTGAAAGGCAATGAAGTGAAATTAATCAGGACATCAGTTCTAAACTCATGCATAGCTGGGTTCAAATCCCGGGTCTTCTACTTGTACTGCTGTGGAATAGGTCACTTCTGATTCCTCAAGCCCAAGGTTTCTCATCTGTTCGTGAATACAAGAGAGCTGTATTGTAGAGCTCTTATAAAAATCAGATAAGGAATAGACATAAAA
>NW_022967801.1:0-209 GCF_012274545.1 Fukomys damarensis
TTTTTGTTTGTAGGTCTCTGCCTGGCAGAGATTGAAGCACTGTTGTGAGGCACTTCAGCAGAAAAGCCCTTAAGGCCTAAGCGAGTGCTTAGCAGCTCTGAGTGCACACAAGCCTTTAGAATCCTGTATACTTCGGGATAGGTTCAGTTTGAAATTAGAACACAAACGCACATGGCAGAGTCCTTCTTTGGTTTCAACTGCAGTTTTCC
>NW_022967802.1:0-268 GCF_012274545.1 Fukomys damarensis
TGTTAAATATTAGTGGAGTTAATGACATTATCTCAGCATAAAAGTAGGGAAATGGGGCTGTCCGGGGAAATAATCTTCTCTGTGTAACTAGATGGTAGAAGGACCTTTCTTTCTTTTGATACTGGTTTCCAACAGATTGAGGGAGGAAACCAAACTTTGGAAGACCAGTGATTTTAGCTCAAATGACTTCTTCAACCACACCTAACATCACTGGTTAGTTTTTGATTCTGGATTCCTTCCTCTCCATGCCTGTTCAACTGGCCTCTCT
>NW_022967803.1:0-248 GCF_012274545.1 Fukomys damarensis
CATTCCTATGTAATCCCAGTATTTGGGAGGCTGAGGCAGGAAGGTTGTAAATATGAGGCCAGCCTGAGCTACATAGTAAGTTCAAGGCCAGATTGAGCTACATAGCAAAAAAAGAAAATAAAAAGGGCTGTAGTGTCTCAAAATACGAAATAAAAAGGGCAGGGGATGTAGCTTAGTGGTAAGTCCCTGGCTTCAATCCCAAGTACTAAAAAAAAAAAACAAAACAAAACACTGATTTTACTGTCAAT
>NW_022967804.1:0-503 GCF_012274545.1 Fukomys damarensis
GCACACAGACCTAGGAAACTGGTGTGGCATAGTCCTAGGAAATACATAGCCACATTTGTCATATATGCCTTGAACACAGAAAATGGCATCTCGGAAGGTGTCACTGCCAACCTTAGCAGGTGTTAAGGTTCTCCTGGAGCTATGAGAATTATCTGGAACTTTCTAGAAATCCCAGTGCCCAAGCCAATTAATTACATCAGAATCTTGAATGGGACCCAGATAGATACCAGGTTTCTTATTGTTCTTGTTTTTTTATTTCATTTTGTTTTTTGAGACATAGTCCAGCCATGTAGTCCACACTGGCCCTGAACTCCCAATCCTCCTGCCTCTGCCTCCCAAGCACTGGGATTACAAGCATGTACAACCATGCCGAGGAAGTCAATGTTTTATACAGTTTCCTACATGATTCTGATAGGGTTACAGATCTATGACCACTGGGCTTATTTCACTTCATAACATCACTTTGACAACATATACTAATGAGTGTACTTATTTTGTGTGTG
>NW_022967805.1:0-1152 GCF_012274545.1 Fukomys damarensis
AGCATGTGGAAACTCCAGCTGACTCAGTGCATATGAGAAGTAAGCCATTGTTGGGACAAGTTATGAAGCTTTGCGAAATTGTTTATTATTGCTGCATAGTGTTGCCTATCCTTACTTAATTTAACAATAATAAAAGTAGTAGCATAGTAGCTACTGTTTCAGAAAATAAAACTTCCTGAAAGAAATGTATCAGAAACTATTTATTTGCTAATAAGATATCTCTCTTTATATAATATGTGAACAAACACACATAGTGAGAAAATTAATCAGTTAAACCATGATTTGTAAAATTTTATTTGAATTACTATTACTGACCTTACATCATTTTTATTTTTTAGATATGGTTCAGGGAATTTTTATGTATCTCAACAGATAGGATATATTTTAGGTTTTGTGGGCCATACAATCTCTGTCACTGGTGTTCAATTTTTTCACTGTAACCACAGACAATATATAAATAAATGGGTGTGGGTGTGTTCCAATAAAACTATTTACAAGGGCTGGGGATTTAGCTCAGTGGCGCCCACACTTGCCTCAAAAGCTCAAGGTCCTGAGTTCAAACATTTGGTACCAAACAAACAAACAAAACAAAACTTTGTTTACAAAAGCAGTTGGTAGGCCTGATTTGGACTGGTGAATTCAAGTTTGCCAATTTCCATTATAAGTAAGTAAGTAAGTAAGTAAGTAAATAAATAAATAAATAAATAAATATATATGTATGTGTGTGTGTGTATGTGTGTGTGTGTGTGTATTTATGAGAGCTAATACTATTAAACTAATAATATTGACATCTCATATTTTCTTACATGATCAAAGCATGAATATTTTCTTACATGTTAACTACTTTTTTCTTACCATGTTCCAACTGATTTTATTGATTAGGTGTACAGGTGGCATAGTTATTATCAATGGAGAAATTATGTTTACTATATAGTAAGAGGATGCATGTATACTTTCTCATTTACTAATTCATCTGATTTTTAACTAGTAAAAAAGCACTTTATTTTTATCTCAAGATGTAAAGTATATTGAGACATGATGACTGTTTGAAGTCACGGAGATGGTTTGCAAAGGAGCTAGTCCTACAGCCCTGGTCTTCCAGCTCTCACCTATTCTCATTTTATTTCTATTATACACTAACTCCCAAACGAA
>NW_022967806.1:0-497 GCF_012274545.1 Fukomys damarensis
AAGCAGTACTCCTTTTCTTCTCTCCGGCCTCTCAGAAATGAGCCTTCCTCCTTTCCTACTATTGCCTGCCCACCAAGCTCACACTGGTAGCTCCCTCTGCTCCTTGCATCTCTCTTCCATATTCCCAGTCTGTTTGCTATGTGGCAGCACTGTGTTAACCCCTACAAGCCCACTGTGTAATCCCCTGTGCCCACTGAGCCCCTGCAAGAACAGTTGCCCACCGAACTCTCCTTCTTTCCTCACATCCACAAGTTACTATTGCGCTGGCTGCCTCCACTTCACATCCCCGGTCCTCATTTTCTTCTGACTTCTTTACATGGCTTTGCACAGTTCTACACTTCACCAGGCATGTCTCCCATTTCCTGTGTGTCCGTTAATTAGACAGACCATGATAGCCATCAGACAGCAGTGTTGAAATGTGATTTGGGCTTAGGCAAATTGCAAATCATGTACCTCATCATGCTTCAACACGTTTTAAAAGCGCTGTGGAAAATGGC
>NW_022967807.1:0-337 GCF_012274545.1 Fukomys damarensis
GGTGTCTCACTAACCTTCTCAAGCAGGATGCTGTTCCTCTGGCTTGGGGACAGTCTCCCTGCTCTGGGCAATAGACCCTCACCATATCCACGGAGTAGACAGTCGTGAGGGCTGTCGCACTGGCCAGCTAAGTAGTGCCCAAAATTTATGACATGCAGAAAAGTATGAGTAATGACTCTCGCAGCTGTTAAGGGATTCTAGTCATTCTGTGTGAGGCAGCTAAAATGGAATCCAGGTGTACTGCAGCTCCATTGAGCAGTCCAACCTTCTGCCTTTTGAAGTCTATCCCAAGAGGCTTCTCATTTACTTCCTATAACCTGGTCCTGTGTTCACCAGG
>NW_022967808.1:0-588 GCF_012274545.1 Fukomys damarensis
GAGACAATAGCATGTCCTGCTCATCATGGACTGGAGGTGAAAGAGAAAGAGCTGCCATCTATGAACCAGGTGTAAACATGGTCTAATGGGAGAGGGACAGATACTTGGCAGCAAGCGGAGTAAGTGATCAAGGGTTTCTGGGAATGAATGGGAAAGTTTGCATTTAGGATCTGGTAGGAGGGAGGCAGAATTTTATGGTGGGCAAGACTGTAAAGTGAAGTAGGGATTTTCAAGGAAGGTTGCAAGGAAGCGTTGGAGGTGAGAGGGGTAAAGATTTGATAGAGCCTTGTGAGTCAGGAGATCTTATAGGTGATGTGGAGATCTGATGACAGCAGGTTGACCAAAAGTAAGTTTGGTACTTTCTTGTGCTAGAAAGGCAGTTGCCACTTGTGCTCAAAGGCAATCAAGCCAGCCCCAAACTGTAGGGTCCATTTGCTTGGAAAGATAGCCTACTGGTATGAAGGAGTGGCCCCTATCTTGTCCTAGCACCCCAAGGGTGATGCCCTATCTCTCAGAGATATATAGAAGGAAAGAGTGGCTGAGGTCAGGGAGAGAGAGCAAAGGCTGACAAAAGGGCAGTTTTGAGAG
>NW_022967809.1:0-240 GCF_012274545.1 Fukomys damarensis
ACGCTGCCTGACGCTGAAGTGCAGCCCACTCGCACAATCGCAAGTAAAAGCCGACGAAGTTCCCCCGACCCCATTTCTCGTGGGCGTCTTTTGACACCGATACCCCGTGACCCTCCTGCGGCTCTTTGGTTTTCTTGGAGAGTCGGTGGGTAGTATCTTAGGATCCAGCAAAGACCCAAGGCCAAAGTTGTAATCTTGGGCCCGTGGATTCTGCTGGGAGATCACAGATGAACTGCTAGG
>NW_022967810.1:0-343 GCF_012274545.1 Fukomys damarensis
GGGCTTTGATAGCTTCCTTTCATTTTATAGTTTCCCCCCTTCAGTGTGGGCAGGAGGGTTTCTCAAAAACATTGTGTGTCTTCAGTGGATTTCATGAGTATTCACCTAAGCAGGCGAACATCACATCTCTCGGTGTCTTTGAGACACAGTCACTTCTCACGTGGGCTCCCTGCTCAGGTGTAGAGAGAGGGACAATACCCAGCAGGATCCTGGAGGGCGTCTTTTGTGTGACTGAGTTTTCTGGTTATGTGATCATTTCATTGGGTGCCGGCCACAGTGATGCGGTGACTGATACAGAGGACAGGCAAAGGAAGGATATTCATAAGGAAGAGAGGGAAGAATA
>NW_022967811.1:0-225 GCF_012274545.1 Fukomys damarensis
TCTGCCAGTCTGTCTTCACATTGGTCAGTTCTGCTACCCATACTTTGAATCATGTTTTAATCTAGTTTTCTGCTTAGAACTTTCTTATGGACCCCTCATTCTTTGCTATGATGGACATTCATGTTTTGTATCTTTCTTTTGCTTTTTATTAGAGTTTTCTGTAGACTAGCTGATCATTTGCTTCATTAGGATCATTTTCTAATTAGTTGTATCTTCCTTAAATTC
>NW_022967812.1:0-409 GCF_012274545.1 Fukomys damarensis
AACAAGGCTACCTGCGGGCTGGGTCCCTCACCTGAGTAACAGTATCCTGCTCATGTTGGTTATTGGACCTGCGGAAGGTCCTTCTCAAAAGTTGGAGCTGCAATGATGCCCCATGGCCCAGGCTGGGGCCCCCTTACCCCTTCTCATCACAGGAGCCTCCAACTAGTAGCACAGTCCTTGTTTCCAGCCATTCCAAGGACCCAACCCTTCCAACATGATTGCGACGGGGTGTACCAAGATTTCACCAGAAATTCAAGGCTGGGGGAGCACAGCTGTGAGTACTGAACGAATCTCAAACACAATTAGATCCTAGAATGAGTCCAAAACTTTCTCTTCTTGCAATGCTATCTTCAAAATTGGTTCCAAAACACTTTGAAGAATCGTGAGGCACAGGATTCCCAATTTGTCT
>NW_022967813.1:0-217 GCF_012274545.1 Fukomys damarensis
GTGTTGTTGGTGAGCTATTGGGTTCCTTATGTTCCATAGATGGAACTTTATGTCCAGTACAAAGTGGCTTGTGGGATCATTGGACCAGGGCCTGGCTGGGGTTGTTGTGTAGGATAAAGCATTCCTGAGACAACAGTGTAACTCCATTGCCGGCACAGAGGCCAAGCAGTGGAGTCTTCTTTTATCATTGGTCCCCTGCTCTAATTCTGTGAAAAGC
>NW_022967814.1:0-300 GCF_012274545.1 Fukomys damarensis
CGTTCGTGTCCTGCTCCCCTGTCCTAACCCTAACCCTAACCCACCACCTGATTCCTACCTGCCAAGAGGGCGGTCCTCGACCTCCTCCACTGTGGGTGAGCCTAAGGTCAAATTTCACGCTGATACTCTCTAGGAAAGCCGCACACCGATCTCCAGGTGCAAAAATTGCGAGGCTGTCACTCACCGGAATCCTCATCCTTACCCTCACCCTCAGCCTCAATCCGGGTTGTGGTACTTACCTTCCTAAGTCATTCCTAACACTGAAGGTCACATGAACAGGATCCCCCCGCCCCCTGAAAT
>NW_022967815.1:0-219 GCF_012274545.1 Fukomys damarensis
AAATAATCAGGATTAGTATTAGGATTAGTGTTATGGCCAGCTTTGGAATACTCTACAAAATTTTCCCCCAAATTCTTTTATGATAAGAATTAATAGGTACAATACTTTAAAATACTGATTATCATATCTGTACCCCAGGGGTGTTCTTTTAGTAAGCCATGTTGCAGTGATGTTATCTATGTTTTATTAAACTTTCCTCATAACTTTTCAGGCAGTTTA
>NW_022967816.1:0-1423 GCF_012274545.1 Fukomys damarensis
CATGACAATGTCATGGGGTCTCTGAACCCTGTGTACCCCGTCTTTGGTTAGGGAATCATAAATATTAGATTTTGTGCTTCCACCTGCAATTACTTTATAGTTAAATGGAGATACTGTTGTACTTACAAAATACGGCATTTTCAAACATTACTCATTTTACAGTAGTTTTTGTCTTTATTATTTTCATCTCGGTGCCAAAATATGGTTCTCAAAATAAGTATTCACGATCTTTTTTTTTTCTTAAGACAAAGTTCATTTGAAAACCAAACTCTAGCAAATGAAAGGACAAGTTGTCTACGTGAAATGCATATCATCGTTTCTCTTATCAACCACTATCCAAAAGCAAAACACTTTCAGCCAAAATGAAGCTCAAAGGATAGAAAGATTAGAAATATAAAGTGACTTTTGGTGTAATAGGCAGGCCTAAAGATGATACTGCTAATGAGCATCATTAAGAGGATATATTGGGATGGATTTTCTAATGGAGTGTTGCAGATTTAATTCTGGCTAGCTCGAGTAATTTCCTCTTCTCTTTATGTGAACGAACTGCTTATTGACGCCTCGCTGTCATTGAGATAAGATGTCTTTTACCTGGATCATTGCAACAGGGCGCCAAGTAGTCTCTTTCTTTCCATTTGTGTAAGCTTGTGCCCATCCTCACCATCTGCCTTCTCAACTATCCTGGCTGTGAATTTTCACAGGCTTTGTAGTGAGCCCATAAAACCCTAAATCAGATCATGGCCCTCTTGGCTCTGAGTCCTCCAAAGTCTTTCCATTTTATTCTGAGAGGAGATCATCTTTACGGTGGTCTTGGGGGCCTCTATGAAAGGAATGTCATGCTTTCTGACCTCATTGCTGTTTCTGTTCTTCAACAACATTGACCTGAGTGCTAGGTACACCAAACATATTTTGCCTCAGAGATTTCGAATTTGTAATTTTTTCTGAGTGGTATGTTCTTGGTTTTCTTATGGTTTCCTAACTCATCTTCTTCAAGTCTTTACTCACACGTTACTTGTTCATTTAGGTCTTCCCATTTGTCTACTGGAAATATCAATATCCACTTCTGCACTCCCTGTTTGCTTCCCCTGACCTCTATTTCATTCTCTCCTTCTTTATCATGCTTATCAATTTTTCCCTACAATACTGTCACCCTCTTCTTTCTAGAATGTATATTCTGTGAGGTCATGGGATTTTGTCTCTTCTTTCTTTTCATGTCTGTTATATTCCTTATGCTTACTGTAGCATCTCTATTTATTAGTCAGTAAATAATGTGTGAGGGAGATAAATGAATGGAGAACTTTTTTAAAGACAAGATTTGTTCATTATCCGTCTCCACTTTCTTCCAGTCCAGGAGTGTCAGAATATAATCCTGAAAATTCTGGCTGTGATTATCTCCAGAGTGCCTCTATCAGGGGATGTGCTA
>NW_022967817.1:0-250 GCF_012274545.1 Fukomys damarensis
TGTGGCCACAATTCTGCTGTGTGATACTATTTTCTTAAAAGGTGAACTTTAAACTGTGTTTCAACTGTTCACTACCAGCTGTTTCTCAACTATCAGACGAGAAGTCCATCACTGTCAAAGGGTCAGGTCTTGACTACGTAGTACATCAGAAAGGATGATGTTGGGACACTTTTACCATAGATGCGACAAAACATTCATTCAGCTTAGTAGTGTTCTTATGCAATTATTTTCCAAAACACAGTAATTCTGA
>NW_022967818.1:0-241 GCF_012274545.1 Fukomys damarensis
AGATCCAACAAAGGGCTTCATACAAGAAGCACATTGATTCAAAAATAAACTCATAGGCTGAACGTGCTAAAGTATGGAAAACAATACTCCATGTGAAAGGAACAAAAAAAAAGAATAGCCTTTTTTTTTTCTTTTTGCAGATCAAATGGATTTCAAACCAACACTAATTAGGAGAGTTTAAGAAGGCCACTACATCCCTGTGAAGGGAACAATCCAAAATGATGAGATAACAACAATGAAT
>NW_022967819.1:0-203 GCF_012274545.1 Fukomys damarensis
ACCAGCCCCGATCCCTTCCCACGCATCACAGTGTTACTCGAAGGACCCAGCCACGTTCTGACCAGGCTTTACTCACACAGACAGCGTGAGTCTGACACAAAGAAATGTGTCTCGGGGTCCACGGGTCCCCCTCCTAGGCGAGCCCCCTCCCCACCTGCGGCTTTGTCCTCCACAGCACGGCCACCCACCCATTCACCCAAGCA
>NW_022967820.1:0-284 GCF_012274545.1 Fukomys damarensis
TGGGTATTTCCAAGGACCCGCACATCGCACCGCGGTGCCCGTGGGTAGTGCCGGGCCAGCGACTAGGGTGTGAGCTCCATGATGGGGACGGGACAGGCTCCCCACTCCACTCCCCGCGTCGCATAGTCTACATTTCGTGGGCGGGGAGCCCCCGTTCATGCGACCTTCAGTGTTGGGAATGACGTAGGAAGGGAAGTCTCTCCCCCCGGGCTCAGGCTGATGGTGAGGGTTATGATGAGGATTCCGGTGAGTGACAGCCTCGCAGTTTCTGCACCTGGGTATCG
>NW_022967821.1:0-560 GCF_012274545.1 Fukomys damarensis
GTAAAAGCAGCAAATAAATATATGAAAAAATGTTCAGCATCACTGACCGTTGGAGAGAGCAGATGGAAATGACTCTGAGATCCCTCTCACCCCAGAAGGAACGGCTGCTGTCCAGAAATCAACCAGTAACACATGCTGGCGGGCTGTGGGGGAAGGAACCCTTTCCACTGTTGGTGGGAGTGCAGACTGCAGCAAGCACTGTGGAAGTCAATATGGAGACACCTCGGAGAACTAGGAGTAGAGGTCCCAACTGACCCAGCCATCCCTCTGCTGGCTTATCTTTCCAAAAGAATTAAACGAACCATACCGCAGCGATATATGTACACCCATGTTTACACCAGTGCAGCTTGGAATAGCTAAAACCTGGAAACAGCCTGATTGCCCATCAGCTGGACACTGGGTAAAGAAGATGTGGTTTTTCTATAAAATGGAGCACTACTCAGCCATTAAGAATGAAACTATAGTCATTTATAGTTAAGTGGATGCACATCGAGGCCATACTCTTCAGTGAAGTAAACAAGACACACGTGTAAAAACCTAATCGTTTCTCTGGTGTGAAA
>NW_022967822.1:0-341 GCF_012274545.1 Fukomys damarensis
AATGTATGTAAAACTAAACATATGGGTAAATTCAGTTTGAGAACTGTTAAATGAGGATAATATGTACTCAATTCGCCTTAAAATCTGAGAGAGCTAAGATGTCGCATATTAAAAAGCACACTGTCTTATAAAAATAAACTATTATTTTTCAAGACATGAAGACAAATTTCACTAATCTCTCCTGAGGCAAAACTAGCAAATTTTGAAGCAAATAAAAATACAGAAGACATATTGTGCAGAGTAGTAAATATTGTACCATAGAACAAACACTGCTAACCCAAGTTTATAAAGCACTTCAATACTCTAGAATTCTCAAGCCACTCTCCTTATAAAATTTACCT
>NW_022967823.1:0-1518 GCF_012274545.1 Fukomys damarensis
CTGGATTAAGAACTATTGCAGAGTTGTATGCTTGTTATCCAATCAATGCAAGACATTTGACTTTTTTTTGCAAAATTATTTATTTTTAAGCAATTTAAAATACGTGTAGGGTGAGTAAGAAAGTCCCTGCGCATATGTGTTAGATGGCAGGTGCTGTTAGAGTCGCCATGTATTAATGGTAAATGTCAGGCTGGCAACTCTGTGTCTCCTGAATCGTTTGTATATCCTCCTGGGTGTGCATGGTGCACAGAGTTTCTGGACTCTGTGAGCTTGTCTCACGTAGATGTAGCCTAGTCCCTGCATTTTCTCCTGATGCCATACATTTAAGATCTACTCATTTAGTTTTAAGATTCTTATTTTCATCTGAATGTTTTTAAAACTGTATTTTGTACTTTTTGGAGGGCAAGTATTGATACTCTTCTAATTTTTAAGCCCATTTTTATGTGCTTTCTGTATTCATAATATAAAATATCTTCTTAAAGTAATATGCCCTATTTTAATCTAATTTGAAATTATTATGCCCTGCTTATGTATTTGCCAAAAATTAAATTTACAAACAGGTGTATGCAAATTCTTCTAAATTTGTGTAGAGAGGCAGCCAACTGATAAGGGTAGCACATCATAATGTGGAAGATTGACTTTACATGATACAACAGTCTGGTGAAATATGGAAATAGAGGAAAGAGATCATCTTGTAGCTTGGTCTAGATGCAATTTAGTTACATTTTTGGATTCTGTTGAACAGTAACTTACATATGAACAAAACCTAGAAGTGATTCTTTAATATATACTTTTTAAAATCTGAGCTTAAGGTAAGAAAAAACCTAGCTATATCCATGTGCCACAATGAGTCAGAGGTGTCTTAAAATCAAATATTTCATCATAAAACATGATGGGGGCTGGAAGTTATTTTGAGGTTTACTAGGACACTATTATGCATTTTCATAAATAATAAAGCTATAGAAAGTGCTTGAAAATATCTTGGTACAATAATTAAAAATTCAGAAGGTCACATATTTTATCACAGGAAATGATCATAGAATTAAAAATAGTTTAAAGGAAACCAGCTACACAGGGAAACACTCTTGCTATTGAAGAAAATCATGTGCCAAAAGACTAAATCATTGCCATGTAGGAAATAAAACACAAAGCAGACATAATTTCTAAGCCAGTAAGGTCAAAACAAGGTACAAAATCTTAAGATTTATGCAGTGGCACTGCTAATGCTACAAGTCTGTCTAACAGTGCTCTCAGGAATGCCAATTTTGTTACATTTCTCATTGGATATGAGATTCTGCTTTATGAATGATTGAAAATAATATATTTTTATTCAAACCTTAATTGCTTTTCACTGACTGTGAAGTATTAATTTGAAAATGAATACCAGCAATAAACAGTTTTGTTGAATACTCTAAGGAACAATAGCCAGTTCCATAAATAACTTTAAAATTCTAAAGGTATCGGTACGTTAGTAATCACAAATTTGGTTTCTTTTAATCCTGTAGGAAGGTTTTTTTT
>NW_022967824.1:0-217 GCF_012274545.1 Fukomys damarensis
AAAAAAAAAAAAAAAAAAAAAAGAAAGAAAGAAAGATTATAAAGATATCCTAGAAAAAAAACAAAGAAGTCGATGATGCCAGAAAATCTGATGGTATGAATACATTAAGATGAGCAGTTAAACACAATAGAAAAATACTCCCAACAACAACATAAAAATTAATATAATGATAGAAATAACTCAGTATCTTCCAGTAATAATTGTCATCATAAATGGT
>NW_022967825.1:0-288 GCF_012274545.1 Fukomys damarensis
ACTCTTCTCAAGCTTAATAATTTGCTCTACTAGCTCCCAGAAACTAGAGAAGGACTTTATATAGTTTTACCAGTTAATTATGGAGGCTCCTATAAGAATACAGATGAACAGACACATGCAAAGGCCTGTAGTGTGATATCTGGAAGAGTTCAGAGCTGGCCATTCTCTGATCTCCAGCATTAAGGAGTTTATAAGCACACTTATTAAAATGAATAAATAGTAAATGAAGTAAAAGATAACTTCTTTATTGGTTGCTTTTTGGAAGTATTATTTTGGCTCTTCTATAAT